>NW_009217321.1:21352-35386 GCF_000690835.1 Fulmarus glacialis
CTTGCTTTTTCTTCTGTTTGAGTAGAAGTGAGCTGACCTTTAACTGTAACAACTTTCAGGAAGAATATGCCTTTCCTATGCATAATTCCTTTAAAGGTTCAAGTTCAGGGGAGTTCTTGGTTCTGCAAGTCATTTTTGGCTCTTAGTTATTCCAAGGATACTTTTAAAGTGAGCTGAAAGTTGTCTGAGACAATGGGTAGGGCTCATGTGCCCTGGGTTAGTAAGTAGGGCTTTACCAGGTAGACCCCTAACACTTCTGATGGGAGATCAAGTCTAGATTAAGTAAGTCCCCTAAGTACAAGCAACTACATATAAAATGTCTAAGCTCCCATTACCATTAATGAAGATCTAGTAAAAGCGATCAATGAAAGATTCAGCTGACCAGCCACTATGTACCTACTTTATGGTGAGCTGAATTGCTCTTCAGGCTCCAGTGACTGTGATAGGAGCTTAGAAACGTAGTGCATCCAAAAGTACCTAAATTTAGGTTCTTGTGTCAAACTGATTCCTGTACCCAATGTTCCCCAGTCAATGAAGAGCAACAGCAAATTTTAAAGAGTGCTTCATTTGACCCATTTTAGAAGTCTGCCTTAGGGAATGCATTAATTTCCTCTCATCTAACAGGAAAGTAAGGCTATACCTTTAAGATAGCTATAAAGTTAAGCAATCCTAAAACTCTCCAGTTGATTCAATCCCCATATTGTTATGACCAGAACCTAAACTAAGATATAGTTCTTGATATATGTTACCTATTTCTTCAAAAAAGACCTAGGAAAAAATCCCCACATATATATGTATAGCTTCAGGCTCAATCAAGAGCAGAAAAAGCTTTTTGTTTTTCTCTTATATCCAAATTTTTTTTTCATAAAATGAATTTTTTTTTTCATAAAATACATAATCAGTGTTGTACATACATAAAATACATAAAATACATAATCAGTGTTGTACTCATTCCTGTAAAATGTTGTGCAAGCTAAAAGTTTAGTAGAACACAAAGGGTTGGGTTTCTATGTGTCCTGTACGTGTAGAGTTAAAAATGTATGTCTCACTTCTGTATTATTAATCAGAACTGTCATGTTTAGTTGTAATATCTCTTTAATTCCTAGTAGGAAGGCAAGTCATTACACAAATTAAAGATGTGAATGGCTGCTTTGAATGGCAGCTGTTAGAAGCTGCCACTAACAAGTTGTGTGGCTCTGGCCCAATAAGGCAATTCACCTTTAATTGAGAAATCCCTTCTTTTATGTATGGGTGTGGAACATTCTGACTTCTCCAGTTTTTGTATACGTTAATTTAACATCACTTTCATTATTCCTTTTGACACAAGTAGTCTTCAAGATACTGTAAAATGCCAAAATAGTGGCCTGTTTTGTAACTAAAACAAACTTCGTTCTTCTGAAATCATGAACACTTGAGCAAAAGGTGTGTGATTGTAAGGCAGTCAATATAAACGAAAACAGTTTTGCATTTAATGTAAAACCTGTATCTGTATCAAATGATGCAATGGAAATCAAACATCCTAAAGAAGTAAAAACTCTTCACAGTATATCTCTGGTGTTCACTCACAGGACTTCAGTCAATAATGAAATGATGCTGAAGAATCCTTCTAAGCTCTAATTATCGACATTCACTTGACATTAATTCCTCTTTATTATCTAGTAGATGCATGATTAATTTTACTGCTAGGCATTTGCTTGTCCTTATAGTTTAACTGTTTCTTCTGGAATGCACATCAGAAAGAATCAGCCAGTGCTGGAAAATAAACTAATGAGCTTTACAGAGCCTATATTTAGGGGAGCAGAAGTCGGATCCTCTGGTAGCTGTTTCCCACTGAGGGTGCAAAGTTTGCCTGAACAGAGTAAAGGGGATAACTGAGCTAGAGATGCTCAATTATTTCTTTAAAGAAATTTCCCTGGTGTGACAGAGCTCCCAAAACTGATCAGCTGCAGAAACACTGCTGTCTAATCTCTACTGAAGACTGCCTAAGGAAACAACCAAGCTCTGTTCAAGAAGGAAAATAAGTACTGGCTACCTTCCAAAAACATTGAGATTTACATTATGTTCTTCTGTAGATCATCTTTCTGGTCACCTTGTGACTAGTGACACGATGTGGACACCTAAATCTTGAAGGTTTCAGGCACTCACCAAGAGCTGCAGTGGTACCACTTGTTCTGTCTTAATCTTCATCTTCTATAAGACCCTCCTGAATATAAATTTTGACATTTTAAAATAACACCCTATCTCACACCTGACTTTCCCACCTTTTAGGACCTTTTAAAAATAATTATTTTGGCTTCATGTCAGGAATGGCAGACTTTGTTCTTAGAGAAATACCTCAAGAATTTCACCTATCCCTTTTTTTCCTAATAAAAGGAAAGTGTTGGCAAGAGAGTGCACTTCGGTGCTTGGGGTTTTTTTTCTCTATTGATTCAATTTACCAAGACTTGCACATTTGCATGTTATGCACGCGCACACACACAAATCTATTTTGGTATGAAAGCAAGTTCCTGATAAACATTTTTAAATGCTTATTTTTAGCTAGGATTTTATTTATATAACAATGACAATGTGAAGATAAGCCTCAAAGACAAAATGAGACTTCCAGCAGAATAATTAGTTTCCTTGGAACAGCAGGCAAACCACTCAGAAAGAGGGTGTAAAAAGGTGCAGGCTATAGGCCTGCAAAATAAAAAAAAACGGTCTTCTCCTGGCTAAACTGGTGAGGCAACACGCTCCAGTTCGCTTGTAATTTGGATGACTCGTCAGGACTTTGCAGTACCACTACATATTTGTCTACCATTACTTCATAGCTCTTCAAATATGCAGGACC
Source organism: Fulmarus glacialis (assembly GCF_000690835.1). Classification (NCBI taxonomy): domain Eukaryota; kingdom Metazoa; phylum Chordata; class Aves; order Procellariiformes; family Procellariidae; genus Fulmarus; species Fulmarus glacialis. The sequence goes on from NW_009217321.1 coordinate 24,183, forward strand.
TCTTGGATTCCAAAATCTGCTTTAGGAGGGATGTGATTGCAGGATCTTTTTATAGACCTGGGTTTGCAGTGAGCAATCTGTGTTATCAGATGGAGACATTCTTAGTGCTTGTGCTTCTCAGGTGGGCAGCGTCACCAGCACTGAGCTGCACTGTAGCATGTTTTCAGAAGTGGAGGATCCTACCAAGACAAGGTTCATACGATGTGGGGTTGGCAGAGTATGGCACGCTCTGTGAGCATGTGTGTGTGTGCTTAAATTTGGTTGAACAAATTCAGAGTTGGTAAATATGGAAAGAGTAAGTCTCTGCACAGGCGTGGATGTGATAACGCTGCATGATGCTGTTGTACATATAGGTTAACTCCACTGGCTCATAGGGATTTTTAATTCAAGGCTAAAACTGGAAAACAGGAGGAAAGAACTCAGCTCTATGCTTTGGCATTATTGCCTGTATGCTTCTGTCAGTGATTACCCAGATAATTGCTCAAGTGCAGCAAAATATTTTAGAATAACTCTGCTCTAATTGTTAATAATGATATTTTGTCTCAGCAAATGTGCCGAAGATCAGTGCCAAGATTTTAGATGTTAGCTTACAGTCAGTGAACAAGCACTGATTAAAGAAATCCTTTTATCTGCTTACTAAAAAGAATGCATGGATTTTTATGATGTAGAAAGGTTAATATTTTATTTCTCTGATTATAATCTTACACCTACCCTAACTTCTGGTTTTATAGGCTGGATTTAGCAAATCAGCTTTTGCTCATGAATAAAATGAACTTCTTACAAAAGGCCAGCTGGCCCAGAATGGGACATGATGCCTGGTCTCCTTCAAATGGCATCTTAACAGTCACACATGAAGCAGGAGAGCTGATGGTTGTGTTTCTTTATACCTGATTGGGGTGTGAGTCTGCCTGGTGTCACAGTGCTTCAGATACAGAGTGGCTGGAAGTAATTCTTGTTAATGAAACTGCCGAGAGCTCTGCAGCTAAACCTTGCCGCGAGCATTATTTCAGCAGCTTCATTTCAGGAATAATGAAGCTGCAAGGAGCTCTATATCTAGCAATTATTCAGTCTTTTCATTTTTGAGGTGTGTTACTATGTGCGCACAAGTCTCTGTGCATTGAAGCCTAAGCTCAAGCCAGTTTTACATATGTATAACTTGGAGCAATCCAGTGTGGAGAAAACAACCTGCAACTCCTATTCACGCCAATAATGGAATTGAATTAAAAAACACCAGTCTGCTAAGCTTAGGGAGAACAGGAACCTAAATACCACCCACCTGTAACTTGACTTGGCTGCAGCTCTTGCTGGGTTATCACGCAGGGACCCTGGAACGAGGGGGGCAGCCCTCCCCATGTGCCACCTCCAAGGGTCCTTGTGGCTGTGCAGTGAACTGAGGTGGGAGGTGGCCCTGTCCCCCTGGCACTGTATCATGCTTCAGCACCTTGCTTTGGTTTGGCACCCAGCCAGCCAAACCTCTGCCAGCCCTAGGCACTGAGCAGAGCTGGGCAGTAAGGTCCTGAGGAGATGGGAGGTCACCAGCTGCTTTAGGGATGGGGGCAGTTCATGCTGTCTTAAAGCAAGTTTTTGAACAGCAGCCTGAGGCTATGGCTCTGAGAACAGTGTTTTTCCCTCTCTGGCTCCCTGGAGGCCACAGGGGCAGGGAGCAGGGGGGCAGGACGTGTGTTTGCATGTCTGCAGGGATCTGCAGCACAACTGATCTGGCACAACTGGTGCATTACCCGAGGTTGGGAACAGATGGGACAAGAGCCCTGTGTGCTGGTGCTGCTGCAGGAAAGAATGAAACGTGGAGATAAACCTGAAGCTTTGGAAATGCATACCCATAGGCTGTGTCCCTGGCTGAGAGGGAACTGCCTGTGGGCAAAGATAAGATGTGACTGTTGGCAACTTCTGCTCCCTTCCACAGGCTCTGGAGAGATGATAGGTTCAGGGAAGTAGCACCTTGGTGACCCCTGCCCAAGGAGCAGCACCTATGGAGCAGCATCTTGCCCATGAACTCTGGTTTTCTGCAAAGTCTTCCCTGCTTTGCAGGAAAGCTGCACATCCAAAGCGCTGGAACGACTTCTTGGCTGTGACTTTGAGACCCACTGGCAGAGCATGGTGAAGAAGGGCTGCATTTGTGACAACTGCTGGAGCTGGCCTCTGCCTTTGATGGGGTTTTTCTCTTTCACAAACACGGCACTACGCCTGGCCGTTGCTGCTGGCGTTGCCTGCAGCCCAAAGGGTGAAGCGGTGTGGAGCTGCTGCAGGCAGCACACACTTTGCTAGATGATGTTCCCTTGCCACAAGGCAGGGGCAAGAGCCAGTGAATTACAGTGAGCAGCACATCACTGCAGCTTGTTTGGGATGGATCCAAAGCCCATTAAAGGCAATGGAAAGGCTCCACTTTTCCACTGTGTTTTAGAAATTACTATCCTTTATTTCTGTCAGGAATCTTGTTTCACAGTAGATGGCACGCACTGTCACAAATCACTCAGAAGAAGCACCAAGCACTTACTTAATACACGGTACCTAAAGGCCCATATTCAAATGTGTCTTATCTGGTCAAAGCACATAAAGCTATTTCTGGACAAAGTTTTCTGCAGACTACTGCTCTGTGTTTCTCTCAATAGTTTACAGCCTTTCCTTCTGAAGTAAAAATCTCAGAGTTAGGGCTTACTGGTGCTCTGAAAAATGTCTGTTATGCTATATATAGCTTCTAACAAAATAATGAACAGTATGCTGGAAAATAACTTTCATTTAAAGGTATTTCAAGCAGGTCACAAGTTAATCAAACAAGTTGTGACTCTCAAGTGTGTGAGTTATTGCTGTTAGTTACCTCTCAGCTAACAAAGAGCATAGCTGTGTGGGTTTTTAAGTTGAATAAAACTACTGGTTGCTACATGTCTGATCCCCAAAGAGGAGGATGAGCCCAATCTTGTGCATACTAACCAGCTCCTTTCCAGCTGCCCATTAAAAATGCTCCGTACTATAAAGGTGCAAGTACTACCCATAAAGGTGCTTGTTCTTTTGGGTCTCTTCAGGTCATGTTGTATAGGTATTAGAAAACTCCAGCTACCTTAAATACCAACTGTTTTGGAACCTAAAGCTAAGATTAATCAACACAACAGATGATACTTTTAGCTAGAAGAGAGTATATAAAGCACGAGCACTAAGAGATGAAGCTGTCCCCGCTGCTCTGAGCTGTGTGATCTCCAAGGGGCCCTTTTGCCATGTGAGCAGAGGTAATGTCCTTGTGTCTTGGTGTAAATCCCCAAAATTGTCTATTTGCCCAGTCCTCTGTCTGAGTGTTAATATTCCCTCTTGCCAATTGCTCACTTGAAAGTCAACAAGAGAGACCCCCTCCTTCAAGGAGGTAGTGCCACTGGCACTCATTCAGGGTTGTATCTCTCTCTCAGATTCTGTAACAGTTCCTCTCAGAAAAAACATCTCTCGGGTTAAGTGATAATCCCACTGGTTTTGTTAGGAGAGCAGGAAGGACAGCTCTTCTCTGCACCACAGGCAGTCACTTTGCTCCCAGTCAGGATGAAGATTAATCCAGAGGGACAGCTGAGGATGGTCTGCCAATAACAGAGGAAAAGATGTACCTGCTATTTCAGCCAGTGAGACCAACCCCTGGACTAGGATCCCTTTGAGCCCAAAATCAATTTGCTGTTTGGCCTCCAGGTGCTGGCATGTACTGCTGGGTACCCACATCCCCTCTGGAGATGCAGTTTTCTCTCACTTCTGATGAAGGAAAAAAATGTTGGCACAAAATTGGGCAGAGAAAGGGAGAATAAGAAAACACAAAAGCTGCGAGGGAAGGAAGGACCACCTGGGGTTGACCAAAATCTTGCAAGGCCGGTGCCCTTCCTGCTGCTCTTTGACAGTGGGCACGAGAGAGGGGTAAAGACCCAACTTGCTCCTCAGGTCAGTGCTGTGTCCCCTGTATGAGGAAAGATGTTGTTGCTCAAGAAAAAAAATATGTCAGACTTCATGATCAGACCTGAGACTGGCGTGAAGTGATGGACACTCAGGCTGTATGAATTGAATAGTCTTCTGAGCATCTTTCTCTAAGCCTGTAACCTGTACATGATGTGTTCCTGCCTGTTGATCATAGGGGAGCACAAAGCCTTATTCATATAATAAGTTCATATAATCCAGAAAGACAGTTTTGAAAAATTTACTTTTGTACCTTATGCTAATAATTTCATTTTTGGGTTCCCACAAAACAAATTCAGGGAAGAGAGAAGATCTTTGTAACAATCGTTGTAATACATGCACGTTTTACTTTTTCCTCATGAAGCAATATGTTTTTGGCTTCAGTTTTCTTCATAGTCCCTCTGGCTTTCTTGCACGCAGTAAGAACTCTTCCTACTTACCATTCAGACATGAAACCAGAAGGTCTGCATGAGGTCAAGTAGATTAGTTGAATAAATCAGGTTAGGAAATGAAGAATCATCACTTCAAAGCAGACTTGTGACAGAAGGAAAACATTTCTCTTCATTATTTGATTTTTATAATCAAATACACTCAAAATGCTAGTCTTGAAAAAAAAATCAATCACCTAGAAATCAAGCTAAGTTTCTGCTGCCATTTTGTTAAATGTATTTGCATGGGCAGGATACATGTGGCTTTGAGTCTTTACTTAACTGTATCAGCTGAGGCAGTGGTTAGAGGCTGCAGAGACTTGCAGTGGTAACAGGCGGGTCTCTGGGGGACGGAGAGCTGACACCTGTACTTGTGATACTTTCTGAAAGAGCGGTGCGCTGGCACGGACCTCTCCATTTGAACCAGATGCTGTTTCCACATGTCTCCATTCCTCTGAGAGACATAGCTGATGCCTTTCACAACCCCTGGATGCGAAACATAAATAAGTGACCAGCTCTGGGATTCGTGCTGCCTCCCATGCAGAAGTGGGAGGAAAGGCGGTAGCTCCCAGCCATCCTGATGCAGGAGCTGCAGGGTCTACCCAGCCTGGCTACTGCCTTTTTCTGTAAACCGTAGCTGGAGAACTATCTTGACCCATATAATTACAGTTTTAAATTGACAAGGCAAACAGGAAATGCCTGACAAGGCATTGTCAGGAAACAGAATGCAAAATGATAGAAAATTCATTTTCATTTATACCCTGCACAAAGGTTTGGTTTCACCTTTCTCCGATGTGTGACTGGTTATACAACTTTAATTATATGATAAGTCAGAGATACTTCTTGTACCAAGAAGCTTACAATTTAAATTGACAGAACAGAATATAATTATAAACTAAGGCCCAGAGAGATTCTTTGGTAAAGACCTACAGGTTTCTGCTTAGCTGAAACCTGATGTCAAGACGCTCTGTTCACTGCTGTAAACTCAGCTCCTGTGTGCAGAAGAAAGCTTTGAGGAGGCTAGTGCAAAGAAAACTGGACTTTTGCTTGCACGGGTATTATATGTGCAGACATTTTGCAGGTGCAAGTAAAATGTCTCTGCTGTTGGATTTCAATATAATTATGTAATTTTCTCATCTGCTAAAACTATTGGGGTTGGAAACTAATAGTCATCTTATTTCGAAATTTGGGGTTTTGTGAGCTGTATCATCATACTGCCACAAAATAAAACTGCTTTTGTGCTGTGAAATGCAGAACACATGCAGAAAAAAATATGCTTCCTTGAAACTATTTATTTGTGTTTCACAAATTAATTTACAAGATGTTTATTCTTAAGCATGGTATAAAGCTTTTTCAAATTTAAAAATGAGAAACTGGAACAAGTGGCTTTGCTTCAGAAAGATCTGCTCATTTGCCCTCCTCCCACCAGAAAACCTGAACAGAATGGGAAGCATCCTCAAAAACCGAGGCCGAACAGTGAAGTCTAGCAGGGTAAATTTGTAAAGCTTTGGACAGGAGAGAAAGGAAATTTGCAGTCCCCAGAAGAGGTGCGTTTGCAAGAACCAGTTACATATGCAGCCCTCATTTCCTGACATATAAACCTTCAGTCCAGAGAGATCCTGCACAGCAAGTGATGTTAGCTCAGTTGTCATCTGTACAGCTCTTCTGCATGCAAGTCAAAGCTGCTTTGGTATTTACAACCTGGTGCTAAAGTTGGTTAATGAGGAAACCCACTGATCTGTAACATTTTCTTTTAAGAGTTTAAAAGCAAAAGAGAACTCTGTGAATGAAGTGATCACTCCCCTCTACTTTAACATTACCTATTATTCTGCTGCTCCTGGTATAGTGCACTATGGAGATTGTAAACACGAAGTGGGAGAAGCTCCACTTTTGTTCACCCCAGTTGCGAGTATCTACTTTCACCTTTCTGAGCGTGTGACTAGTTATGCAAAATTAATTATCTGAAAAGCTTGAAATTTCTTATTATCTCCTGAAACCAAAATTTGATTTCTGTATTTCAATAGAAAGTTGAAAATCTTGCCTGTGGGATTCTGGCAAGTGCAAACTCCTTACAGAAGAATCTTTCTGTAACCAGCAGTAATTCTCACCGCATTGCAATATTAATCATTTTGTTAGATCTACTGCTAATCTTGGTAAGACCAAACAGAGGGGGCCTGACTCTGCCTGCTTTCACACCAGCCTGGGAAGGGTGTAGTCCTCAGTGTTGCTGGTGCTGCTGCACTGCTCTAGAGCTGCCTTTTGTGAAGGAATGAGTGGTACCGAAAAGAGAAGGTGCTGCTGTTCAACAATCGAAATATATACTCTTTATATTGGGGATTTCAACAGAAAAAATATTCATAACAAGAAAGGAAGCATGAGAAATATTCACTTCATTAACCATTAGATCAATAATGCTGATTTTTCATTAGAGTTACAGAAAACGTATTGAGATGTAAAACTGATTACTCCCATTTGACCATTTCTGCATTTTGTATTTTTTCATATACAAAACACAGAGGGTAAATTTCTCAGCTGGAAGGCCACCAAAACACAAGTTTTCCTAGTTTAAGTGATGAGTTTGATTCATGTTTTTTGTATATGACATGAAGATAAAGTGCATTGATCTGCACAGTAAAAGCAGACTTGACTCCTAGGTCTAGTTCTGCTCTTTCACTGTGAGCAGAAGTGGGACAAGCAGCCCAAAAGTTCCTACTTATTTCTTTTACTGCAGTGCTTGCATACAAGTGACAGGGCCCAACAGGCTAGTCAAAACCCACCAGATTAAATCTCCTGTTCGGTAAGTAGATTTTTATTGGACACTTGGACTACAGATGGCTCAAAACTGTCATCCACAATCTGGAATAAGGGTGACTTTCGCCCTCCCCAAAGCATCAACACTTTGGAAACACTGTCTAAGTGTTGTTCCCACGGCAGTCAATCCTGTTTTCATTGCACTTTTTGGAAGTAACTAACTCCCAGTGACTTCAGGACAAGCAGGACAGGGCTTGGCAAAAAGAATTTCATCGAAATACCCACTTCCCTGGCACTGACAACCTCTCTGTTATGACCTTAAGGAAGCCACCCTAACTTCCCTACCTCTTAGAAGCAGTTTATGGACCCTCAAGAGTTTGTGCGCTGTGGACTAGAAGTGCCTGCCCTTGGTTGTCATTGGCAAGCAGTTGACAGTGGTTCCTAAAGAGTGGAAATGCAATGTGTTGGTATACCACAGCCTGTCTGATGTATTAATATTATTATTAAGTATTATTTCAACATGCATTATTAAATGTTCTTCATTGTGCCAATTGTATTATCAGTAATTTTATCATCTGTCCTCATAGTCCTCACAGTTTCCTTTTGATTTGTTGCTAAATGATGGGAGTTGGGGCATTTCATATGGACTTGGCACTTTGTCATTATCAAATTAATGATCTGTTCAAGTTTAATTGTGCAACTTCTTAATATGTGAGTCCACTCCTGAAAGGACTCTCAGATGGAGACCCTGAGCCCTGCTTTGTGTCCATCACCACTCTGGCACGTTCTCTTCCTCCAGAGAATCACACTTTTGAAGTAATGTGCATCTTACTGGGTGGCTGGAAGATGAAGTTCCCCAGCACTGCAGGAGCTAACCTAAAGGGATAATAATTTCTTTAATGTTAGATATTAATTTAAAATTTTCCCTAGACTGCATTAAAGACAAAGTTTTTCTTGATTTTTATTGGTTTACTGCTAAAAGTTGATCTTGAGCCTCTGTTTTAATCTTCTTTAGTCTCATTTCATTCTGAGTAATCAAATTTCAGGGGGTAAAAGTTTTCCCTTTCTCACGTTCTCTCTGCCAACACTCATGGGTAATTTGGTGCCAGTAGCATGAAGCTGCCAAACCACACAGAAAAGCCATATCCTTTGAGCACCCTTAAGCAGTGAAGCTTTGGTCTTGCTGATGACAAGTGACATATTGCTTATTAAAGATAATATCTTGCCAGCTCCCATCCCTCACTCCCTTTTTCTTTCTGCAGTTGCAGAGCTAGTGAAACCAGGCTTGTCTGTCAGCTAGTCAGTCTTTTTTTTTTTTTTTTATCTGCTTAGTTGTATATCAGAAAGTTTCAGGGTGCAGTTACTATGCATCAGGGGAGCAGGCCAGTCAGTCCTGCAGGCTGTGGCTGTGCTGGTAAAAACAGTACCAAGACCTGGATGCAGATGCTGGACCATGACTGCCTTTGTGGTTAAACTGCTGGAGCCATCCCTGGCATTTGGGACTATTCCCAAAAGGTGTTTTGGACACAGCCACCCTACTTTGAAGGCTAAGGATGTTTAGTTGCATAGAGATGGCCACACCATGGCCCCTGGCCACAGGAAAGTGTAGAAGGAGCCTCTGAGTAGGCAGAGGTGACTGATCTCTTGCTCAACCTTTGGTAACTCCTTTGGGCTGTGAACAAGATTAGTCCAGCACGTGGGACCCTCTCAGAGGTGAGGACTGCAGCTGAGCAGAACTCATTCATTTTAAAGCCTGCCCAGCAATAACATCTGCTTTTCCATACTGGCATCAGGAAGTTGAAGACCTGGGTTCAGTTTCTGCCTCTTCCTGAACTGGAGGAGATCCACATTCCCCTCCCTACTTCCAGCTGAGCGCCCTGCCCACCAGGCATATATGCCAGCAGCCACCTTTCTTGCTTCTCTACGCACAGACCACAGCAGGAGAACCTAATGAGGTGGAGATGACACCACACCATAGTGCTTCAGAGCACTAGGTTGATGGTGTGGAGAGCAGGGAGAGCTGAAATCCGCTCCCCAGGCCCACCTTCCAGGAATGAAAACACCCATAATGGCTGCGTTCTCTTTGGGCTGGAGCTTAGGCTGTCAGCATGCAGTCTCTGGGGGTTAAGCAAAGTTAAAGCAACTCCTTGCGTTGTTCCCAAATCACAACAAATTTCTGGCAAGAGCTGGCTTCTGGCTCCTTAACTTGTACACTCTGGGATGCACATATCAATGCCTAGGCTAGGTGGCCACTTCATTTTCCAGGTTACGCTGAAAATTGCACCCAAGTTCTGTCTAAAGCATCAAAGTGGATTGTCCGAATGTTTCCAGGAAGTAAATGGGAACTTTATGTGACTTGCTGAAAAAACCAAATGTGGAAATCATTGGGCACAGAGAAGCCGAAATGGGACATTAAATGTCAGCAAAGCAAACAGTCCTGGAACTCCCCAAACCTCATTCTTACCCTATGCAGGTCTCTGGCTGCTTCCAACATTAATATATTTGCAGTAAAATGTGGGACTGCTGTTATGATATGCTGCTTTTTTTTTTTTTTTAACTTGGGTTTGGGAAAGATTTATTGGCAGCTACTTCTACTCCATATTGTTGACATTTTGAAATAGAGGAATGTATTATTAATTTGGGTCAATTTTATTAGTTCAGCAGCTTACTTATGAAAGACACTACTGAGACTATAAAACTGAGCTGCACAAAAGCCATTTGGGAATTGAGCTAGTAAACTAAAAGAGATCCTACCAAAACAAATTGAATAATACAGAAATGTTTGCCAAAGTCAAAAGTCAGGACGTAATATTACATGCTGCAAAAATTACTGTACGCAGTTGATTCATTGAGAAATGCTAGGGAAGAGTTGAAAAGACAATTACAAATAAAATATTTTGAATTTTTTTCATAGAATCATACAATTATAGAATCATTTAGGTTGGAAAAATTGAAAAAGACCTTAAAGATCATCAAGTCCAAATGTTAACCTAACACTGCCAAGTCCACCACTAACCCATGTCCCTAAGTGCCACGTCTACACGTCCTCCTTTATATACCCCCAGGGATGGTGACTCAACCACTTCCCTGGGCAACCTGTTCCAATGTTTGATAACGCTTTCAGTAAAGAAAATTTTCCTAATATCCAATCTAAACCTCCCCTGGCACAACTTGACGCATTTTCACTTGTCCTATTGCTTACTTGGGGGAAAAGACCGACACCCACCTCGCTACAACCTCCTTTCAGGTAGTTGTAGAGTGCGATGAGGTCTCCCCTCAGCCTCCTTTTCTCCAGGCTAAACAGCCCCAGTTCCCTCAGCCGCTCCTCATCAGACTTGTTCTCTAGACCCTTCACCAGCTTCGTTGCCCTTCTCTGGACACACTCCAGCACCTCAGTTTCTTTCTTGTACGCAGGGCCCCGAAACTGAACACAGGATTCGAGGTGCGGCCTCACCAGGGCCGAGTACAGGGGGATGATTACCTCCCTACTCCTGCTGTACTGATCCTTGGGTGGATCCCATCTGGCCCCATAGACTTGTGTGTGTCTAAGTAGTGTAGCAGGTCGCTAACCATTTCCCCTTGGATTATGGGGGCTTCATTCTGCTCCCCGTCCCTGTCTTTCAGCTCAGGGAGCTGGGTACCTGGAGAACAACTGGTCTTACTGCCAAAGGCTGAGGCAAAGAAGGCATTAAGTACCTCAGCCTTTTCCTCATCCTTTGTCACTATGTTTCCCCCCACATCCAATAAAGGATGGAGATTGTCCTTAGACCTCCTTTTGTTGTTGATGTGTTTATAGAAACATTTTTTATTGTCTTTTGCAGCAGTAGCCAGATTAAGATCTAGTTGGGCTTTGGCGCTTCTAATTTTCTCCCTGTGTAACCTCTGGACATCCTTGTAGTCCTCCTGAGTTGCCTGCCCCTTCTTCCAAAGGTCATAGACTCTCCTTTTTTTCCTGAATTCTAGCCAAAGCTCTCTGTTCAGCCAGGCTGGTCTTCTTCTTCACCGGCTCGTCTTTCGGCATATGAGGACGGCCTGCTCCTGCACCTTTAAGATTTCCTTCTTGAAGAATGTCCAGCCTTCCTGGAC
>NW_009217322.1:0-16275 GCF_000690835.1 Fulmarus glacialis
GGCTGGAGCTGCCGCGGGGCTGGAGCTGCCGTGGGGCTGGCTCTTCTCCCCCTGCAATGAGGGAGTGAAGCATGTTCCACTGAAGGCACACTCGTGTCAAGTCCCTGCAAGAGGACAACCTCCGCGTCTGAGCGGACGGGTAAATTTTATCTCTTGACTCTAGAAGAACATCAGGGAGTCTGCCAGAGATTTTCAGCTGATCTCTGTATTCTTGTTTCAATGTGACTACTTTTTTTGCTTTTTTTTTTTTTCTTTCTTTACCACAACTCATTTCACTGGCACTTTTACCAGCATTTCCTACATTTTTCAAGATATGATAGTCTGGCTTTCTGATGACCTATTGCAAGACAAAGTTGGTCTGGTTATCGGTGAAAGGTATCTTGTCAACTGACTCAGGAGCAGTGTTATATTTAAACGGAAGCAGACAAAACGCCATAGGGAATAGAAACCACCACTGCAAAGGTATTAAAGAAAAGGCTGTTGTGTGAACAGGGAGGTGAAGTTGGAGGCTTTGGAGTTAGCTGTGGGCTTAGCGTATAACTTATTCTGTCTAACACTTGCCATGAAATATCCTAACAATACTCAGGCACTAGTGGTAGCAGAGATATTATCACTTGGGGAGACAACAGAAATGGCCTTATCATTTTGACAATGGCTTTTTTCCCTTATTATCGCTAAGTAACAATATCTCTATTTCACCGCCACTATTGAGCCATTGTTTTTTTGATAAATAGGGTCCTTTTTGTGATTTCTTTTTTCCCCACTTGTATTTTATCCTTTGTGCGTGTGTGCATGTGAGCAGATTTTAAAAAAAGGTGTTCCACCCGATGGTGCAATATTGACGACTACATCTCTCAAAAGCCAAAGAAGCTGTCACAGGGGGTATCTACATGAAGGTACAGCTTGCCACAAGTCAGAGGGACTTGTGGTGCACCTAGGCTCAAAGACAGTCCATTCTACCTGTGGGGTCCCCACACCCCTGAATAAAAAACAGAACTATGTAAGAGCTGGTGTATATGATTCTATGATAGGACCCATTTGTCAGTAGGAATGTCATATTGCATTAGAAAACGCCTATAACAAAATCTGCATGCCTTGACATGCGGTTTGTCCTCAGATGCTCGTGTAAAGGCACTGTCTCCAGCACGGCTATATCTCTTTCGAATGCAATGGATTGCGTTCTCCTCACTGTGCTCCCAAAATGCCTCAACTGATGGGGCCACATCCCGTCTTTCCTCCAGCCCCGTTCCAGAGCTGAAAAACCTGCACAGACTGAGCAGGAGTTAGACTGGGTGTATATAGTTCTATTAGATATGGTACATAGTGACGTCTGGATGTATTCACATTTGAGTCAGCTGAGCATTTATCCTCATTTATCCTCTATTCTCTTTCCATTCCTTTCTCATGCCCATCCCCATGGTGTCTGAGCACTGCTGTCTACCTGACTTACCACCATTGTTATGGATTATCATCTGCCTGGGCTATGAGTGTGCTCTCCCATTATCCACTCCTCATCCACAGTGGCTCTGTCTGGATACTTCTTTCTGCCGATACCATCAGCTGCCACTGTCTATTCTACGCACAATAGAGAACCCTCCTATCTGAGCCCATTGCTATGGTTACAGGCATCCTGCGGGCGGTGGGATCAACAGGAGCCAGAAATGAAGGTACTACTGCGGTATTTGCATAAAGACTCCCTACCTGCCGTGGAACGGCCACGTTCTCCAAAACAACTCCCACGAGTTTCTGTCGCTGCCGTTGTAAATTTGCATGGGTGGGCTGGGACGTCAGGACGCAATTTACGCTTTCTTGGCTTGGACTCATAGTGAGAACACTTTTTATGGAGGAGGAGAGAAAATTTACCTTAGAAGATGACAGTACTCACCTCCCTTAGATATGAAATAATAAAGAGGAAGGTCAGTTTTTACTCTCTCCCCACATTTGCACGCTCTGCGTCGCAGAGAGCCTCAGAGCACTTGAACCAGCAACATGCTAAGCTACTTGTTAGCCCCAAATGCCCAAGCACCAGGGAAGTGAGTCATCTGTCATACACCTGCTCCATCACTTCCATTGCAGGACTAAATGATGCGCTCAAAACCTGCCACTAAATGGAGAGAAAACGTGACCAGCCTAACTGCTATCAGAAAGTTAAATGCTTAAAATAATGTCACTGGAGGATCGAAGAGGAAAGAACAGGAGGTAAAGTAGGCTATTTTCCTCATCTGTGGTTTTTTTTTCCCCAAACAGAGGAGGCGCGTAGTGAAATTAACCTCTACTCCTTTGATTTTTTTCCCCCTCTCTCTCTCATGCACACACTCTCTCTCTCTCTTTTAAGGCTTATATATTATGATTTGATGCAGGAGGATTTTTCATTAGAAGATGTGAATAAGGCTTTAATACAAATCAGTCCGGAGAGTCTTTTGACAGGATTTTTAAATAGTGCCCCTTGTCTCCCCGATGCAGCCGCACGCTATCTTGTTCCTGTGCTGACCTCTCTGTCTTTCCTCATTAAAGAACAAGTCCAGGCTGCTGAGCCCTCTCTCTTTTTGGAGATCTTCACCGCTTTGTCTCATGCACAGTCACTGCTGCTGCTGACCGACAGCTCCTCACCCTCAGTAATTTCTGCACTGCATTAATTTCTCATTAATCTGCATCATGATTTATGAGTCTGAAATGATGGAAGACTTCTAGAGGAGCGCATCTCATTTGGCCTGCTGGCTTTTCTCCCTTGCCCCTTCACCCACCTTCTTCAAAAGCAAATAGGCCTCTTCTCCCATGCTGCCTCTCTGCAGAGCATCGTCTCTGGACGGTCCAAATGGGGAGAAACAGGTTAAGCATGGTGCTTTCTGGCTGCTTTCCTTATAAATGATCTGAGCAAATAAATGCTAGGGAGAAAAAGGACCAACTTTCCTTTTCTAAAAACCTTTAGTAGCTGCTCTCCAAGTCTGTGACTGTGCTGTGGCTCTGACTGCTGCTGAATTTGGCAGCCCCGAGGGGTTGCTGCCAAAGCCTCCTTGGAGTTTGGAGAGGTTTCAGCAAGGAAACCTTCAACCACCCTCCAGGGATCAATCGCGTTAGCAAGAGGGATGGTGACTCCTGGCAGTGCAGAGAGCTGGACCTTCAGGCCATGGGTGGATGAATCGCTGGACCGTTTGAGGGCACGTTGCTATAAGGCTGTTTTAGTCTAGCTCAGGGCAATGGGGAAAAGAGCAAATCTGTGCACACTCCCGTGCTTATTTCATGGAACTCTCTTATAGCCCTACATCAAAATAATATTTCCTTCCTTTTTCAGGAGGGTGTGCAAAAGAGGATGGAAAATTACTCAGTTTTAATAAGTCACCAGCACTTTGTGTGCTTCTCCAAAACTCCTGAATTCGTAGAATTTGAGACTATAAATAGAAAGGAGTTTTCTTCTTCTCTTCTGGTTTGGTACACTGCTCTGGTCCTCAGGAGAGTCAGAAAACACAAAGAGGTGGAAAATGTTTTGTTTAGAAGACAAGAGAAGAAAATGCTGAATGCACTGGGCAGGACTGAATAAATGCAGCATATAGTTACGGCAGCAGTGGGAAAGTGAATAAAGTCAGGAGGGATGAAAGAAGGAATGGGTGGAGGTTGATTACAAAATCCTTTGTGCTCTGCCTTGACTCCTCTGGTCCACTGCTCAGTAAAGTCAATGGAAATATTGCTATTGACTTCCTGGCAGTGCATTCAAATTTCAGACAATTAAGCCATGCTAAATTTCAGACAGAAATACTCCTCACAACACAATAGCCCAGGAATCATAAGCATGATGGTCCCACCAAAAAAGAAGGAAAACTACCTGAAATTTTCCATTGCAGGAAGAGGTTTGATTTCAGGTGAGTTTAGGAAAAGATGATTTGTCTTGAATCTTTATTTTCCCGGTCTCTTCCCAAATCACGATATTCACAAATTGATGCACATCTTCTCACATACAGCGTGTGAAGCTGGTTCTAGCTCTCAGTCTGCCAGGCTGCCAAAGAGATGATTTACAAAAGCAGTGGTGACCAGGACTAGCAATAAAGTTGCTACTGCATAAATATGTAGATGAATATGTAGTTACTCTGACAGCAACAGGGGAAAGCTGTTTCTTTGGGGGCTGGAAATAGAAGGGGGAAATTGCTCAGCTTTTTAGCCATTGTTTTAAATTGATATTTAGGAGAGCAATTTCTGTGCTGCTTGGAAAAGAGAGGAGTGAAAAAGAAAGAACTTTGTGTAAAAACATTTCCGATTCTACTCTGTTAATCTTTTAAATCTTTTGAATTTGGGTAGCGCGGCTCAAAAGGGAAAATCAGAAATTGTCTCTATGTAAATAGAACTTTTACAGAGAGCACAAAAGCTTGGGGTGGGAAGAGTGTAAAAATATTTTAATAGGTAACCTTTTATTCGGCAAAATATGTATTACTTCCTATTATGATAAACAGTTGGCATATTTGAGATGAAAATGTTTATACATATACATTACAATTACATATTCATTTGACTTTATATTACATACACAACTCAATTTGGGTAAATGTCTGAAGCCAAAGGAATAAATTAGGATTGGTGCTGAGTGCTTTCTTTGCCCTTCCCCATTGTGTTTGCAAGATTTGCATTTTATAGTTGCACATTAACAAATATGCATATTTCATTATGGTTTTGGATTAAAAGGTTATCATCTCCGTTACCCATTAGTAATAAACAAACACAGGCTTTCCATGTGAATTTATCCCTGGCTCAGCTGTTTGCTGATTAGGTTGTTGTCGCTGGGTTTCCTTGTTTTCTCCTTGCAGAGAATCCCTAAAGCTGTTTCTAAAGTGCTTAATGTCCTCTGGGGAGCAGTGAATGAGAAAAGGAGGGAGGCGAAGAAGAGCCAGAGGCATCCTAAGGTGGTGAAAAGAGAGGGAGGTAGGGCTGGGGCCAATTTGCAGCCAGGTTAGGAGCTTAGTTTGGGCAGGTGATCCCTCAAGTCCAGGCCCTGTGGCAAAAAAAGATCCTTGGAAAACCTGGTTGAAGGCTGTGCAGGGTCAGATATCCTCAGAAATGTGCTGATGGGCAGGAAGCAATGAAGTGATCACCCCAGTGCCCAAAACCATGGCAATTTCAACTCAGGCTGTTCCTCCCAAAACCCCTGAATCTGCACATAGGGAGACCTTGGACCTGGAGAACTCGGCACCTGGCATCAGCTGGGAGCGGGGAAGAAGGCGTCACATTTTTCCTGGCACCCACTGGTGTGGGCCCCAATGGGGCTATGCATGCGGCACATTGCTTCAGCCTTGGGTGAATGTCTGCAGGAACAAATTGGACTAAACCTAGAAGCTTGAAATCTCAGCAGCTCTTGTTCCTTGACAACTTCACCACAGCATCTTAGTTCAACCTGTTTTGCCAAAAAAACCTTATTGATGAGTTCTGTGTTTGCAGGCACCTGTAGGATGGAGGTGGGAAGGGACCAAGGCTGAAGGAGCCCTGGTTGTCTGAGCTGGGGCCCAGGCAGTTATCACCACTCTGGAGTAAACAGCACGGATGCTGGGTGAGATTTTTTAGAGTAGCTGAATTTTGAGGAGTCTTTGCATTCAGCATCCGAAAAATAGCAAGGACCCGTTTCTATGGGCAGCAGGTACAGGAGGCTGCCCTGTGAAGTCAACATTGGAGGAAGGCTGTCACCTCCCAGAAGGGAGTGTCTCTGTCTTAAAGCCAGGTCCTATTTGCCAAGCTGATGCTGGGGCTGGATCAGTGTCCTCTCGTAATAGAGCTGTGCGTGCCACAGGATTATAGCCTTTGGCTCTAACTATTCACCTACAGCAAATAAGCTCCATGTGTAAAAGCCAATGGAATTTTAATGGATTTTTATTTTCACTTTATTGGATTTTCCTTTCCTTGCCTTTTTAATACAACTTTGCTAGAGTCAGTGGGAGTGAATGCCTCAAAAGAAGCCATTTGGTTTTATTTTTCCTCTTCTTCAGGGGAAAGGAAAATGGAAAGATTCAGTGGCTCTTCAGCAGAAGAAATAAAAATAGAGAATCGCAGTGGGGCTATCCACACAGCTCCTAGGATGCTACTTTGGGCTCATCTGATGTGCCCTGCTG
Source organism: Fulmarus glacialis (assembly GCF_000690835.1). NCBI lineage: Eukaryota > Metazoa > Chordata > Aves > Procellariiformes > Procellariidae > Fulmarus > Fulmarus glacialis. The sequence goes on from NW_009217322.1 coordinate 6,087, forward strand.
TTGTCACCTTGGTCCTGCTGCCCTTTGTTTACTCCCTGACCCTCTCTGCAGGTCCTTTGCTGTCCCAGCTTTCCAGGCGGCATCATGAGTGTAACTGCTCAAAGCTGTCCCCTGCTTAGGCTGGGTCTGGACAGTCTTTACCAAAGCCCTTGAGGATCCCTTTCCAGCTGCTAAAGCAAGGAGTCCCGCTTGCTGATGTTTCTGAGCAGCCACCCCATGCTGGCACATCAGCCCAGTGCGCACTGTACAGACTTCCACCCAGCTCATTGCACTTCTGACATCTTCCAAGTTTTCAGCTCTGTTCCCCACGGAGAGAGAACGACCTCTCTGATCTACCTAGAAGCAGGGCAACACCACTCCTCGTGTATTGTCTATTCATTAAACCCCAGCTTGGCTGTTTGCCCAAAATGCAGATTTTTATTTCCCTAACGCAGAAACATTGGATCCGTTTTCCTTCCATTCTTCCTCATCCTCCCTGCATCCATCACAAAGATCCGCTGCTTCCTTCCAGCTCTCGATCTAGGTGGCAGCTCCAAAATGGGAATAAGCTCTGGGACAGTGAATATTTCTCTCCTGCTGCAGGAACTGCCGATCTTTCTCGGAGGCGGTGCTCTGATGAGCTCCCTGCTCTTTCCATTCATCCCTGCCATCCCACCTGGAAGCAGCTCTATGATGATAAGCCAGGTCAAGGTGATAGTAGAGCATGTTAATAAAATTCACTCACTAAAATGGGGCATTCTGATAGTTCTAATACTCAGAACAAAGGTTGCAAGGAAGGTTGGAAATACAACTATATTACCCCAGCAATTCAAATGGGATAAAGACCTTTTTGCATTCAGCTTCCTAAATCGTTTCCAGATTGACACTAACTGCCATCCGTCAGCACCAAAGGGTGTTTGGGGTGGCCCGTGGGAAGTCTATCAGGGTCTTCACATTGGGGCCCCACCACAAAATTGCCTCACACACGGCTTTTGCATGTGTAGCCTCAGCAGAGAGATCAGTGCTTGAGCCATCAGTCCTTGAATGATTTTTTTTTTTCAGCTGCTACACTGCCAAGTCTTTTGTGATGGTGATGTGATGACTGTGACAAGTACACAGCAGTCTCCTACAAAACGGTCCGAAGGTGGTAATTCAGTTCACCTAGACCACCAAACAACCATCAGATAATTGTAAATTTGGAGTGGAACTAAATAAGCTATGCATAGCTGCAAGGCTTCATTTCCAGCTACTAATCCTCTTAAATTATTGAGTCACCCTGTAAACTATTAGCTAAGTATTTTGAAGAAGAGTCTCTGCTGCGTGTAGCCTCATGTAACTCTACAGACTTCAAGCAGAACCTAATTCAGTATAGCAATAAATTGATACACTCACATAATATACCTAAACTTTAAGTGCATGTTTGAAACTTGGAGACTCTGTGTAAAACGTTGCTGCAGCACTGCAAAGCCAGACGCTTTCATGGAACTGAAAAAGCTCAGTGGTTTGCACAAACAGATTATTTCTTTGGGCAGGTGTCTTCTAAATATACTGTCTCTACTTCATGAACATACAAAGCAACTCTGATCCATAGCAGTAAGAAATCTTCTGTAGTCATTTTCTGCAGGAGTTGGCCCTTTATAAAGGATTGTTCAGAGCTTTTGCACATGAATACCATCATCCTGGAGTTGGTCAAATTATCCACATCCATTTGTGGCTATACATTATTTGAAATAAGTGCTGTAATTCACTCTAATTTATACAAGGAAGAGGAAATTGATGGAGGAAATAATGAGATTTGGGGTAATGTAAGCACTGTGAGCAGTCTCTTGAAATACTATTGTAACATCTTCAGATTGGAAACCATTTTCTGAGGCTGAGTTGCCCATGGCTGACACAAGGCTGAAGACATACTGATGGCTGTGTCTACCATCTGTGGGGGTCATAGACATAGATATTGACGATGAACCAATCTGGTGGCAGCCAAGCTGGGCAACAGGAGGTGGCATTTCACGGCATACACTTCTGGTGACACCTTCATATCCCTCTAGGAGCTGCGGATGCCTACGGGTGGGATAATATAGCTTCTTCTGTGGTGTTCAGTAAGCATCCAGTGCCAAGTCTGACTGTGGCCTGCTGCGTTCCTGTTCCAGATGAGGTGAAGGGTACCCCACTGCTGCAATATGGCAGACTAAAATCACCTGGTTTCTTCTTTTTACAGAGACTGTCACACCAAGAGCTCTTTTTTTCTGCCTCTCCATCAGATACTTTGAATAAATCAGATTTTCAAAAGAGTTCAATGCTTTGATTTAGGAATTACAACAGGAGGGAGATATGAAACCTCCTCAGAAGTGCTAGGTACTGAAGAGCCTAAATCTGACCCTTGGGCTTTAACCTAAAGTGAAGCTCACCTCTTTTTTCCTGCCTGAGCCCTCCATGTGTGGCAAGTAACAGAAAAAACACTTTCTGTCCAACAGAACCAGCAACCGAAAAGTGCAAAATATAATAGGCAGAAAGAATTTCTTCATACCAACAAACATTTTCCCACATGGTAGGAAATGCAGTCAGGCTAGGTGAGATAAAAAAGGAAGGCAAAGAGTGGATGAGCATCAGTCTAATGGTAACAATACAATGTTCTCAGATAATGGAAAGATATGACAGCAAACAGTGAAAGAACGAGCAAGATAGTTCCGAGAAGGTGCAGTAATAATCGGAGGATGATATGTTAGGAAAACATCTACGAAGACAGGAGCTATTTCTGGGCCACATAAAGTCAACAGGCTGCTCTGTAACCAGGTCCTTCTTTGGGGACTTCGAAATGTTTTGCACTTATTTGAAGTAATTCTGAATGGTTTTCTCCCTTGCTCAATCACAGGAAATCAAGTTTAAAACAGAAAAGACACACTATTGCCCAGCTTCTCTACCACAGCATCCCTTTCACATTAACCCTCTTGCCACTGGAAGGATGTCACCGCAGCTCTACGTTTAGGTTTCAGCAAGGCTCCAATGGCATCGTCTTGGCAGTGCTGTGCGAGGACTGTGCCAGACAAAAAAACAGCAGAAGCTGTGAGCTCTACTGGGCAGCTCCCAGTAAACACACAGTCAAGGATTTACTAGAATCAGATTTGCCCCTTTTCCCCATGCATGATTTGTTCATTCAAGATACTTCTTTTCAGTTTTTGCATAGGTGTAAAACTCTACTAGAAACTTCAGCTCAGTGAATAACCTGGTGGTACCACACAAAGGTCTATGGGGTGAGATAGTAATAGACAGGAGAAGACGTAGAAGTAAAAAGGGTTTTTATAAGAGTGATGTGGGTCATCAATTCCAGCTCCCACTTTGCCAAATTGATCCATCTCTGGGTTTGTGGTGTTCTCCACCATGGCTGTTTCTAAGCACCTTTAAGTGGAACTTAATGACAAAAGTACAGAACCCTTTAGACTGCTTGGATTTTTTGTCTATTTCGGGGCACAAATGTCTATCGAGGGTAAGGTTTATTGGTCTTTAAGGATGGATTTTCTCTTTCTTTCTTTTTTCTGCCTTTCAGGTCCACAGGCTTTGGGAATACTACGTGCGTCAGGAAGGAATCAGTATTCCAAAAATCATTCTTGTACCGGGAAGGCATTTTTCCTCCCTTCCAGCCTCTACCATTTAAAAAACCAACATTGAATTGTAACATGAACTAGTATAAGCTGTGATGGAGCAATGCTAATTTCCCAATTTCCACCATGTAGGGGGAGATAGGGGGGTTTGCAGTTGCATGCACACATTAAAATGATACAGTATAGGCCTGGCAGCTAGACCTGAAAACCACATGGGGAAGGGACAGGGGAGAAAAGAAAGAAGCAGCTGCCGACAGGCTCATGTCCTGCTTTCTTTGCTTTTTATTTTGGAGTACGTTGGGATAGCCTTCGATGTTTGCTCTGTTGACACATGTTGGCTGCCCAGGGTAGCTGTAATAGGCCCCTGTGGGAGGTGTATAATTGAGATATACAGGCATTCTGCATATTAACAGTAAGTGCTTGTCCTGCTTTGAAAAAAAGCTGAAATAATCTCTCTTCCTTTGCCTTCCTTTTCTGCCTTTTGCCTCTGGGCAACCGCATGGATTGATATGCTCAAAGGCGGGGGGAGGTCGGGGCAGGTGGCACAGAGCTGCTGGGGTGAGACAGGCGGATGGCTAAAGGGACAATGGGCTACCAGAGGGAGTTAAAAGAGTGGCAAAGGCATGCAGTTGCTGGAATGACAGTTTAGTATCATATATCAGTTAATGCCATACTTACAGGAATTTTACAATTTGGTGGAAGAAGATCCCAAACCCCAATGCTGTTTTCCCTTGCCTCTTTTTCACTAACCTGCTTTTTCTACTGACCAGAGATGTACCATCACCTTTCCCCATCAGCCAGTGAACCACCTCCTTTTTTATCCACTCACTTCCTAACCTGCTGTCCCTCCCTGTTCCCATCTTATCCTCTGCTCCCAGGCCTTACGTCTAAGGTGGTGTCATATTTTTCCTGTTCTTTGACCATTTATGCTGTCCAGGTTCCTTCAGGTTTGAGCAGTTCTACAACTGCTAACCCTTCTGGACAAGAAGACCTCATATTAACAAGACATTATTGCTGTTGCAAACCCAACTGAGAAATGTAGAAGAGCAGAAAATGCATAACAGCTGCATGGAGACAGGGCAGGGAGGAAGATTACATGCCATAATCAGATGTCTTGGAATCAGCATTTTGAGTTGAAGCTTGACGTTTGGGTGGAGGTTTAGGAAACTTTAGTCAACATCAGCTTAACTACGGTTTTGTCAAAAGCTGGCTGCTGCCTTGCCAGTGCCTGTCTCATATCCAGTCCTATTTTAGTAATCTTTTGATCATGCACTGCGCTTTAGGGCATCACAACTTGCCGGGGCATAGGTCTTTGCTGAGTATTGGTGTTCTCACACTGGGATTATTTAAGCTGTGGGACTCAGGAGTCCCCCCAGTTCCCCGGGAAGCTCAGTTTGCAAAGGTATGTAGGCAAAGAGGAGACCAGCATTGGGTGCCCTAAAAGGTCCCCTGCTCTGGATGAGTGGGAGGTCAGGACAGGGAGGGCATGGACCTCAGTGCCCCTCCCCACAGCATGAGCACAGCTACTGCTTGTTGTGATAAGACTCAAATATTCAAGCCTCAGTCCTCCAAATCCTCTTTTTGTCTTCTTTCTAGAGAAACGGCTTCCAGTTCCAAATTGCTTTTGACATTTCCTTCACCATTTCTATCTTCTGTCAAAGCCAGACTAGAGTTGCTTTACACCCTATTTTCAATGTCTCAGGGCCCAAGATGAGCTTAAATCTGTAGCCATATTGAGCTGGTGGCTTTGTGGTTTTTTGGGCCAACCTCCATGCTTCCTTGCTTGTAGGGGCTGGCACCAAACCAAACCTCCCTCCAAACATGCTCTGAGTTCATATCTGAGCGATGAGGTCCAAATCAGGATCCAGTTTCCAACACCTACAGCTTTTCCAGAAGAGATTGCCCAAAATGCCAGGCTGGGTGAAATACGGATTCTAGCATTTCATCTGAATCTCATCTCAAGGGAAAACAAAACAAAGCAAAGCAACATCTTGTTTCTTGTAAAAATCCCTTGCAAGGAATAAAACTATCTATGCTTTCCAGGTACTCTAAGACTGTTTCTGCTAGGCAATGCTTCTCTTTGCAGCCTTTCATTTAATATCACAGCCCCTGCCTTCCTTCCTTCACCACCAGCCTGATTCATAACTCTAATCATCTATGAAAACATAGTGCATGCTTTTATGACCACCTTGTGTTTTATAAGACCTGCCCAGGGTGCTTAAAAATAGCCCTGACTCCTCTGTTCAGCCTTGTCTCCCAGCTATAATGAGCACACGCAGAGCGTCTGTGATACGGCAATGATGGTGGGTTCCTCCTGCGGGCTGGATGCTCTCACCTGGCCTCTTCAGAGAACACTCTGGCTTCGCAGGGCTTTTGCCAGGGATGAAAATGCACGAAGAAGACGAGCAGCTTGGTGGGGTCATTTCTGGTTGGGCTCTGCCTGCTGCTACAGCTTCTGCTGCTGCTTTCAACTCAGCCTGACAAAATCCTTTGGCTCCTGTACTCCTTCCTGCTCCTATAATCTGCAAATTAAAATAGGAAGGTGGTGCAAGAGAGTGGGCAAAGATCTTCAGAGAAATTGAGGGAGCTTTGGACGTGCTTAGGTATGCAGACTACTTCGTCCCCATCCAAGGGGCTGAAGGGTGTCCCTTTGCTGTTGGCACTTCATGCCTGTCATAGCGTTTGATGTTCCTAAGAGAGCTACAGATGCTTCAAGGCAGTGCTGGCTATTTTGCTCTGGGCTGCACGGTCTCCCTGGGCACGTGAAGTGGCAGACACATGGTAGAGCTGTTTAAATGTAGTCTTGTGAGAGAGACTCTTCCCACACACCCAGCAAGCTGCCTTTGCCCGGGCTGGGACCAAACCATCCTTCATATTCACCCCTCTGATGTCTGGAGATGTGTTTTCTCATGCTCTTTGCAAGACGTCTCTCTCCTCATTTAAATCCTTGCTTCCACTTTCCAGATTTCTGAGCACAGCAGCACCTCCCTGGGATGCTGCAGCCCCCTGCCCTTGAGCAGATGTCCATGCAGCTTATGGCAGCACCCAGGCATTCACTCAGCTTGCCAGAAGTGCACAGCAGAGGCCCTTGAATAGCTTCTTCCAGAGTAATCCCCCTTGGGATACAAAGGACCAGTTTGTACTCTTATCCCTTGGGTCTCCATAGTGTGTGGAAGATGGGCTCAACCACCATATTTTTTAGCCACGAGGACACTACTGCCAGGCTGGGTGCTGTGAACACACATATCACATCACAGTACTGCAACAGGCTTGCTGAAAAGCTCTGTATTTCGCATCTGCAGCCGCCTGAATCTCCCTGACCACCTGCACTAGCTCTTGGAGAGCAGCTGGCTCTCCCTGCTCTCTGGGGCGAAAGCAACTCCTTGACCATGAAGTGGAAAGAACACATATTTTATTGAGAGGCTGAGGCTTCCTTCCAAATGCATTGCCTTTGCTGCTTTCCAGCGTCCCTGCCCCCTCAAGGGCTCTCTGTGCTCATTGATAGCTACTTACCAACTTCCTTGGACTCCAACAGGTCCCAGCTCAGCCTTAGATAAGCAGCTGCCTCTTCTGGATTTTGGCCCCAGTCTGTGGATTTCCAGAGCAGGTATCCCTCCAGGGTCTCCTCACCTTCCCATCCAAATTAAGCCTAAATGTGCTTTAAGTCTCTCCCCTGGGATTCCTGTTCTTCTTTGCTCTCAGTCTTTGCCTCCTTAAAATGCTTGCCAATGTCTTCAGGCATCTCCTCATGTTTCGAGCAGCTCTGGCTCTGGGCCATGCTGCAGGCTGGCCTGGCAACTCTTGCGGCAAAGTGGCTTCTTATCCTTCCATAGGGATATAACGAGGAGCCCCGTCTCACCCAGGCCCATCCCCTGCCTCTTCTGCCTCCCTGTCCACCACCTCGTCATTGGGATAGGACAGAGCCTGCCAAAAGGCATGTCTGTAGAGAGCTGAGACCGTCTTGTGGTCCCTACTTTCGTGCTGCTTATCTTACTGTCTCAGCTTGTCTTTGCTTCTCATCTCTCTCTCCTCCATGTGTTTTGGCTTCTGCAGCAACTGGTGGGGAATGACAAAGGGCTACAAACCTGTCAGTGGCATGAAGAGCGTAGGACTGATCAGTCAGTCCCTTGAACGCTAAATATGCTCAAGACCATCAAATGAAGCTAACAGGAGTCAGGCTCAAAGCAAACAAAAAAGGGGTATTCTTCATGCAACAGGTTGTTTGGCAGTGAAACTCCTTGTTGAGGGATGTTGTGAGTGCTGTCAGACAGGTGGGCTTCAGGAGAAACTGGCTAAGGGCATGGAAGAGAGATCACATCTGGCTCAGGATAACCCTGGGGTGAAAGTGGCTGGGGGACTATTAAGGGGAAATGTCACATGTACTTACTGTTCCTTAAGCATCTCCTTATTCCCACTAGAGACCAGATATTGGGCTAGGGGGAATTGAGCCAGCACAGCTATTCCTAGGCATCATCTCAACATCCTGAAATGCTAAAATACCGCCACTGTTAGAGCACACCTTTATTAAGTGGCAACTCTGAAAAAGAAACCTGCATTGTAGAAACTGGATATAATCTAAGCGTAATAGTCTTTCTACTTGCCCTGGAACAGACTTGGCCAAATCCAACCTGCAGAGTCCCTGCTTCCAAACTGTCCCACCATCACCCAGTTTTCAACAGTGGCTTGTGGTCAGGGGGCTGTAAGCAGCCAGCGGAGCACTGGACTTTCAGCAGTCAAGCAGCAATGAGAAGGCAGTAACAGCAATGCAGCATTTCTTCCAGAACCGAAACCACATTTGCGTGCTAAGAAGAAAAAAAACCCTGTAAGTCTAAATGTAGCAGTGCCATCTGCTGACCTATGGAATAACAGGAACGTAAGGCTCTAAAAGTCAGGACCTACGGAAGGAGCGTATCCATCCCTCCCTTCGTAGCTAGTATGCAGAGCCTAATCCTTGCAAAACATGCATGGATTTGGGGTTGTGGCTCCCGGAGCCCTGTCATCAGGGCATAAAAAGGATCAGATGGTCAGCTGGTGTGAATTGGCAGGGGTCTCCTGAAAGAGCATGTGATTTATGGCAGACAGTGCTGCGCCCCCCAAACATGCAGCAGTGGCCCTGCATGCTGCAGCACTGAAAAAATCCCTAGCAGCTCTGAGTCCGCTTCCTTAAAAAGTGGAGGGACTTTTATCCTGCAGTCTGTCCTGGGAGCCTGTGCTGTTTAGTTTAGACATTGCATTTTCTCTGTGTTCTGTTTTGGATAGACTAAGGCTGTTGTTGTTGTTGATGCTGCAGGTCAGTGTTTTAAGACTTATGCTGGGAAGAGGGGGAGGTGCCAGCAAGATCTAGCTTGTGAGAACAGAGCAGCTTTTGACACTGGGCATCACGCAGGAAGCAGTTTGGGGTAGAAATACAATCTGCAGCATCCCTCTGCCCATCTTCAAAGGAAGCAAAAAGCCCCCCTTGAGATGGAGGAGAAATCTGCCAGCTGGCAGTGAGGGCTGGTATCTGCCTTCCCATCGATGGCTGGAGGTGATCCCCAATTGCTCAGGACCTTGCAAATTCTTTAACTGGTGCAGAAGCTGAGTGAGACCTTTTCTCTCTCTTCTCCAATTCCATCAGCTGAGCAGATCTTTCCATGATACCAGATCTTTCCGTGATGATCTTCCACCTGCTTGGATGATCATTTTGCTTTGTTTTTCAGAAGAGGTTCCCTTTTGTGGGCAGTTCAGATGATACCTCTGAGTCAGAGAGCGGGATCTGCCCTCCCTCTCCCAATCACTGAGTGTTTTGTGGCTTTGAATTGCTGTTGTGGATAACAGGAGTGGAAGACAGCTGGCTTACTTGCATTTCTATGGCATGCTCATCACTTTAGGTCCATCAGGAAAGGAGAGGCAGGTGCAGATTGAAGTGACACCCGTCAATCATTTGCTGTCTCTTTAATGAAACATGCATAGGCTGTCACTGAGTGTACTCTTGTTCTGTTTTATGGGCTCTTCGCTCCAAGAAGCTCTGGCTGCGCAGAAGACCTGCTGTAACACAGGAGAGAGGACCACTGCTAGATGTCTGCCTGGGACACTGCAGCACCAAACAAGTCTGACAGAGGCACTTCTTAGGGATCCCCCAGCCAAACCTCCTGTTCTGGGTCGACCCATCTTCTCCTATCTAGAGCAGAGGCTGAGACTGCTCTGCAAATGTCCCTGTTTTGTCTGTTACTGCCATGCTAAAGAAGGGCAGCTTCAGACCAACTTGTGTTCCCCACCCTGGACTCCTTCTCTTCAGCCTCCTACTACCAACCTTCTCCTTTCCTCAGCCCCAGCACTGGGAGAGCGTGTTGTGTTCAATGGGGAACGCACCCAGTATAAGCCCCTACAGCCTCTGTTCCCCATTTGCACCCTTGGGTTTCTGTTGACACCCCTGCTGCTGTTGACACCACCTCCTTTCCTCCTGCCTCCGGGCACAGCAGCATTTGCCTGTGATGGGACCCTTTCCTGAGACGGTGGCTTTGTCCCACTGCCCTTTATGTCAGAAAAGACATTTGGCCAGCTCTTCATGAAAAGCCCTTTATAAATTATCACAAAGGTGCCCACAACAGGCTTATCAAATCGATGTCCTT
>NW_009217322.1:16306-26406 GCF_000690835.1 Fulmarus glacialis
GCCGTAAAAAAATCCCTAAAGGATGTTCTCTAATCCACTCAAATCAGAGTCTCCACTAGAGGTGATAAAGGCATGTTCAACCACTTGCTCTCACAGAAGAGGCCCACAACCTCTTCATTAGCCGTAGAAAAGAGTAACTTTTGCTCCTGGGGATTCAGGACCGTAGAGATGGCAGGAGACAGCCTCCCCCCACGTGCCCCCCCATGGCGCCAAATGCTGTGCACACTGTATGGCTGCTTTGATGGGGGATGTTGATGCTTTCTCTGCTGGAATGGTGGCCCTTCTTCCCGGGAAATGGGAGCAGCACTGTCGGAGCGGCGGCTTTGATTTTCACTGCCTGTCTGGTTCATTACCGATCGAGTAATGACTGACAATAGGCCAATCAGATCTCCAGTATCACTATGTCAGCTTCATAATTAATACTACTGCAAACTAAGCTTATTGTGATTTAATTAGTAATACTGCAATAATGCTACCGCCTGGGCTTAAGGTTACTAATTTATATAAATAGCTATGTTAATGTTTTGAAGCACCAAGTATTAATTGCATCAGTCTCGGTGTTAGACTCTGGTTGTCTAATGGCAGCTGCAAAACTCAACAACTCCTGGTGTTGTGGGGGAAAAAAAATGTTTTTGATCTTCTGCCTGTTGATTTTAACTAGGCAAGAGGTAGTCATGGAGCAGGCTGGAGGGATTTGGATAATATGGGCCAGGGAGTAGTATTTGAGATTCAAATCCCTTTTTGCTTGGATCTGTTATTTTTCTTTTTCCTTTCCACCATGAGCATCTCCCCCTCCCCTTCCCTCTCCTCCCTCCTTCCTCTTAAATATATAAATAAATCTGAGCTGCTTGCATCGACAGTCCAATTTGCCACAATTGGAAGATGCACACATGAGAGATCTCTGTGCAGCCAGCTCGTATTTTATTTTCAAATCTAGAATTAAAAGGAAAGAAGGGGGAAAAAAGAGGGCCATGGGAGCACAAGGAGGATTTGCATACATCAGAGCTCTACATGCGCTAGGGCCTAAGCTCTTTCTCTGGGCTTGAATAAACTACTAGAGGGAAAAGGGAACAAGAAAAAAGGGAAATTGAGTGACAAAAAATCCTGACCCTTTCTCTGGGCTTGATGGAGGCTCATCTCCCTGCGATGGGGCTGGTGACAGATACCTCTGTTGGGCTAGCAACAAGTGTCTGAGATGGAGGGAAGAATGATGTAAACTGACGCTGGAGTGGAAATGGGCTTTGTGCTGGCGTCCACTAGACTCAGGAACAAATGTTAGACTCATAAATACTATAGGTGGAGGGAGACACGGCACCAGAAGGAGATGGATCTAAGTAGATATTTAAATTGGTGTTCTTACCCTGGTTGCCTGTCCTTTTCCCCATACTCCTTCTTAGCCTTGCACACACAGTCCTCAGTTTTCTTATAGATGACAAACGTGTCCACAGGCAAGAGCAGAAACACCTGAGGATGCGTCCGTACTGGGAGTGGTTCGATGGCAGCAGCATGGAGCTCAGATTGGGCTAACTCACACAGCAAGCTATTTTCTCTGCTATCTAGACATACCCACAGCAAGATGAATGCCTGATTTCCCAGCGCACCTCTCCAGCATGTCACCTGTGAATGAGGGGATGTATCACCAAAGGTAATGGGCTGCTCTGGGGCAAAAGAGCTGGAAACTCCCTGTAGCTACCAATGCTGTCCATTGGTGTCTGGGAAGCTGAACTTCTCATGAGGCAACTCCTAACACCGGTTTGCTGTCAGTATTTTAAGACAAATCAAATTGTTAAAAATGAAGTAAAAACTTGCTTTAGTTAATCTTCATTGTTTTCTGCTGACTGGGTTTTCTAGGTCAGCAGAATTGCTTTACACCTCATGTAGGGGAAGTTCCGCTCAGATTTATGAGGAAGTACAAAAATACGTATTTTCCCTTTCCTCAGGCCTCCCCATCATCTGAATGACTGTCTTGACAGTGGATCAGGGCTAGATGCCCCCCCATGCAGGACTACTGCCACTGCTCTATGTGTGAGCTGGGGATGGACTGGAGAATGGTAGTCCAGCTCACAACCTACTCTAGGATGGAGCGCATGGAGGGGGTCTCTGCCAGATGTCAAAAGACAGATGAGGGAAATAGCTCTCTGGTACTGACTGCTGTGGGAGGTGGGATAGTCGTTCAATAATTCTGTTTCAGAAAGTCCTGAGCAGTCGTGGTCCCACGGACTCACAGTTGTAGTCCTACAGGCACTTTAGGGCATGCTAAAGTGGGTCTGCTCTTTGGAACGGACCTGAGTTTATTGAAATAGAAAATACCTTCCAGTTCACCCCATTTTTCCCAGGGATTTTCCCCACTCTTTCATGGCTGAGTGAGTGATTACCAGGATCACAACCAGCAACAACCAAATAATCCTCTGCAAGGAGATGTGGGGGTTTATCCAAACACAGGCTCCAAGGCTGGCACGGTCATCTCCAAAGATGGTTACCCTTTCCTCCCATTTGCAAAAGAAGTGACAGAGATGCTGAAAAATCCTGGAACTGGCAGATGAGCAAAATCTATGGCAAATACAGCTGCTAAGTAGTTTGAGGTAACTGAAATGAACTGCACTTCCAATCATGCTCCAGCTATGACTGTATTCTAAGAAGCAGAGTCTGTGATAAATATAACTTGGCTGAATGCAAGAATTTAGATCTTGCGTTAGATATTGAATTCATTACCTCTACATGTGTCTATATCCAGAGGCTGTATGTGCCCTTATCTCATCTATATCCAAAACGCTCTTACTTTCATTGATGTTGACACTTAACTCTTGAAATACTTCTTCTCTTTTTGAAGAAGATCCACTAGCAAGCCAAGCCATACGGGAACACCACAAAGATGTGACAATGTTAGGAATAGGACCCCCTTCGGGGAAAATCAGTTTGCATAAAGTCATGAAATATAGATTTATTCATTTTTAATGTATTTCTCTTGCTTCTTTCTCCTTGCAAAATTCAGGCCAGCTGGTGGGATTGACAGTAATGACTCCCAGTGAGCTGGACTCTAATCAGCTCAGCTGGAATAGACTGAAGGACTTTTGGAAATCTAAACCACCCCAGCAAAATGGATTTATCTTCTCAATTAGTCACAGATGCTAGTGGGATCCACCAGGTGCGCTACCGAATAGCCCCATGTGGCATAGCTTGTAGAAATCTTCCATTGCTGCAGCCCAGTCATGACTTTCGTCTTCTTCAGAAAAACATAGTCAGAAATGAGGAAGAAAACACATATTTCAAAGTTGTCAGTGAAGTGAATGATTAGATTTCCCCTTCCTCGTTCACATCGGTCAGGGTTTGAAATCCCCATCTGTGTGAGCAGGTCATCAAACGCCTTGGCCAACAAGACCAACTCAGCACTTTGTACTGACCTTCATTACCCAGATTAGAAAGGAAACTAGCACACCATATGCCAGACATAAAAGTCTCCAGCAATTCTCTTTTCAGCGCTACACTCCTGGGTTTGGATCCCAGCCAGATTGTGCTCTTTGAAACTTATAAATTGCTTTCATCTCCCAGACAAGGTAAAATCAAATTGGTGTAAGCGATGTCGCATTGTTGATGAAGATGCAGGCGCAAAGTTAACTTTAACACGGACTTAGCACACCATATGAGAAACATCTTAATAGGCACAGCTGCTTATTTTGGTTGGCCTTGGGGAAAATACCACCAGTGTTTCTGAAAGCTGCAGTAACATTAAAGGAAATGGGTCTTTCTTCATGCAGACTCTGGCTCTGAGTTGTGCAGCCTTTCCTAGCATGCCCATGAATGGTGAGGTATGAATTGGGACACATGGCAGTTTATAAATGGTGGTGTTATCCTGAGCTATGCATGTGTCTTAGAGTCCTTTGCTTTTGATGTATTTATGGCTACTAATCTCTCTCTGGCTACAATCCCTGCCCAAGATCTATTTCAATCCTCTGTCCGTACAGGACTCATTTTATCAGGTTTTCCCATCTGTAGCTGTAACGATAATTGACTGTTACAAGTCTGTCAGCTCTGGAATTCAGCCCTTGAAAGGAGCGTTCCTCACCCAGAGACCGGGATGGGTTAGCCGAAAGCAGTTGGATTTGCTTTCCTCATTATACTTTTAGTAGACTGAATGGCAGTGTTTCCTCTATCCCTAATTTTTGTGGTACTGTAGGGTTTACCAAACTTTCCCCTGCTTTTTCAACCCTTCCTCAAGGGCCTAGAGTGTTCCCTGGAGCTCTCCTTCCTTTTGCACTGCAATGTATCTGTCCAGAAGGACACCTGACAAACCCTCTCCCTCCCCTTCCCCTGCACTACCCTCTCCTCCTCTCCTCTTTGTGGAGAACCAGTTTTCATCTGGGGTTCAGAAACGTTTCTATGCAGCACCCATAACTGTGATGGTTCCAGGTGCTAACATCATACAGGGCGGTCCTCCCCTGCACAGAGGATCCCTGGTGCCTCGTGAGAACTGAACCCTTATGGGGTGCTCCCTTCAGTGGGGGGCTGTGGTCTCTCTGCTCAATACTCGTAAATTCTGCAGGAACTTTGTACCACTCAGAATTTCAGCTGTCTGTCAAGTTTGATTGAAATTGGCCAACTGGTTCAAAAGTTATTAGAGGGGAACTGGCAGACAGAATGATTGCTGAGGAAATCAGGCTAAAAATATTAACTTCCTGAGGTAGCAGCTTTGTTCTTTCAGAATTATCAGCATAAAATATATGTATACTGCTTAGCACAGGCTTCTTCCTACCTTTCCACTGCTTCTTTTCCTTCCCTTGTACTGCTGTCTTTCTAGAGGGTTGGAGATACGAACCCATCTCTCTCTCCTTGCCTAGCTCCAGAAATTCAGTAGGCTTCACAGAGCAGAGGGAGGGACCTGTGTTTTGTCTCTCAAAAAGAAGGGGAAATGACTAGGTTAGCCTAGCACTTGTACCAAGAGTATTTGCTTATGCATTCCCCGTGGGGAATGGGAATTTGCATTGCCCTGTGAAACAGAAGAAAAATACTCCTCCCCCCTCATAGTTTACATTGAGCTTTTCTCCATGAGATGGGGAAAGACCGAAAGTGAACCTGGCCTTGCTACTGTGGGAAATGATCTGGACTAATGACTAAGGGACACTCGTCTCCCAGCTGGAGGAGTTTTGTGGTGCAGCATGAGTTTCACCAAGGGTGGATTGATACAGGAGGATGAGGAGCCAAGAGGGCTGGACTCGGTGCCCTACCCTGCCTGCGTTGTCCCTGATCAGTGTAGTTTGGGGCACAGGGGACACCAGGAGAGGAGAGGACAGGCCACGCATCGCCCCCCTTCCCTCCATCAGCACCAGTCCCAGGTTTCACAGCCCTTTTCAAACACATTTTTCCATCAGATTCACTTTGTGGGCAATAGAAATGCCAGGTGTGGAGAGGGCATGTGGAGGGGGCAGCGGGGCAGGAGAGCACGGGGACGGCAGCAGTGGCAGGAAGAAGAGGAAAGAGGGGGGATGGAGAGAGAGCACGTACAGAGAAAGAAACACTGTAAAAAGCAGTAAGTTCCTCTTCATATTGGCACAGCAATGTTTGCAGCACGGCTTAGCATGCCTCCTCCTGTTAAATAAATATTGTGACAGTTCTAATCCTAGTGAGCAGGGACGTAACCAGAACTTGGATTTTCACTGAGGGCAAACAGTAATGGGTACACTTTAAGTATTTCAAATAAGGATCTAATTTAGATCTACGAAGACAGCGCTGTTTGTTAAATAAATATCAAGCTCATCTGGTATCAAGCCAGTTGTTGTGGTTAAGCAAGATATATCTAGCTAGTGGTTATTTAACTGAATAATGGGTGAACAAGCCCATGCAGACTGCAAAATGCTTTCTAATTGGTAGAAAGAGAGAACGAGCGAGAGAAAGATAAAAAGAGAAAAAGAGGGGGGAAAAAAAAGGAAAAGGTAGCAAAAGAAGGACCTCTTTACATTTTGTATATGCCCTCTCTAGAAGCTTTGAAAGCTATCAAAGGAGACAGCTCCATCCTGGTAAGGGAATTAGATATCATTTAATTGCTAAAAAGAAAATGACAAATGCTGGTTCATAACTAACATGCTACAACCATCTTATGAAATGTTAATTGGAATACCTTACACTTCCCATGTACCTTCAATGAATTAATGGGGATGCCACACTCTATTTATAGGCCAGTTAAATTCCCCAGCAACTCCATTTACTCCTTGTACATATTATTAAACTTCAGATGACAGTTACATAATCAATATGCTGTCGTTTCATAAATCTAAATGAAGAAAATCCTGGGGGTCCTTTCGAAAAGCACAGAATGGCTCATAAAGAGTTTGTTACTTTTCTCCGTGAAACTCTCCAACCCCTTCCTCTGTGTAATCTCAGTACTTTGGATTTTGAGGTTTGGTGACTTTTTTTCTTTTAAATAAGAAAAGCCTATGAAGGGATGAGATCTATTATAGGGAAATGTCTTTAAAAAAAAACAGATGGCTTGACTTCATAAAAATATGTATTTGTATCACATGGCATGTTGTATTGCTTCCCTGCTGGATCTAGTTCCATGGGATTTTCTTATTGGCGACAGAGTTGGGCAAGTTTGTTTCTAATCAGGTTTGACGTTTCTGGGAAGATCTTTGGATCAGTTAGGAGCCTGGTGGAAGGTAACACCACCTATATTAGACATGTCGCCTTAAAAATAAAGTGGCGACTTTAGGATCAAGAAAACTATAAGAGATTCAATTCATATATACTAGAGGATTAACAGTCTCTGGCTACCTATATGGAGAAATAAGGGCATTGGGGTGCTAGAAATCATATGGCGTAACAGGACAAGAGTTTGGTTGGATTGTGGAGCTTTTACGCCCTACGAATCTTCTCACATCCATCAGCAGTTGATATTGCTTAAGGGCCAAGCAAAACACTAGCATATGTCCCTTTGCAGATGCTCTTTGGCCTGTGTCTAATGAACTGCTGGCCTTTGTCTAGCTTCCAGCATGAAGCTGCCCATCTCATCAAAGCCAACAACGTTCGCATTGCCTGGCAGCATAGCTGAAAGCCTGCAGAGGCCAAGGGCTGAATGGGATACAAAAGGTGAACTGTTCTCACAGCTGAAATACGCTATCGAGGAGTGAGTCAGGAACCTCGCCTTACCCCTTACGCACCTTCTCTTCAGAAATGGCTCTCCTTCTAGACTGTCAATTTATCACTCTTCTGTTTTTGAAGGAGACCTAATTGTAGATTTACCCAATATTCCCCTAGCTTCTGGCCCTGTAGAGTTTGATATCAAGTTACTGCCCTGCAAGATAATTCCTGCCTCCAGTGGATTGGCCAAAAGGTCTGCCATGCATAGCACACGTACTGCTCGTGCTTCATACTATTTCCTCACCCCACATCCCATCCTTAAAAGCAGCAGAATATCCTTCCAGCTAGTGAGGATCCTGAGGAGAACATTCTTCATCCATTTCTGGTTTTGGGGTGGCAGGCCTCAAAGATGGTGGTGACTCAGAGTAACGTGAGGATAACCCAAACATCTGGCTAATTTTTAAAGAGATATGGCCCACCCTTCATTCCAGTTCACGGAGTTCTTGCATTTTGTCTAGGTCCTCTACAGAGAAGTTTCTGGCTGCATGTTCTCTTGACACTGACCAAAAAGCCCCTTTGTCACCCCGGGTAAAGGAATATTCCCTAACCATCTCCCACACCTAGGCAGTATTACTCCCTCTCCCTTCAGTATCTTGGGACACTGATAGGAAGCTGACGTTTAGTGGTACCATCTGCTCTCCTGTCCACTCACCGAACTTCACATGTGATCTTCTTTACCATTTGCCGCCCAATACCTGTTTTCTGTGAGTCCTCTCTTTTTGAGGAAGATTGGCTTCTAGCTTGAAAGCTTCTGCTTCTTGTGCCCATAGCTTATAAACAGACTGGCACCACTGCTGGGGATGATCTTCAGCTTTCCTTCAGCCTTTTAGAGCCTTCCCATAAACAAGGACAAAGCCTTCCTGATCCCTCTGTGTCTCTTCTCCCCTTCTTCAACAAAGGATGAGAATTAAACCTACATCTGCTAAACTGACCAGCCGCACATGTCAAAAAAATAAATGCCCTGATCCTTGGCAGGTAATGAAGAAAGAGATAATGATGCAAATAATTCTCCCGTGGCTGTTGCTGGGAGTTTGTTTGCGTCCATCTATCTCCAGCTTGTCATGTTGCCATTAGTGCTGCTCATAATACAGATGTTAACAAGGGCAAAAGGGCGATCTGTGGGTCTCCTGTAGTCACCTGCGCTGCTGTCAGCCCGCAAGTTAGCTGTCAGATGGAGTTTACTCCAGGGATAGTGACCAGTCTTACGGACAGAGGGAGGGCTGAGGAAGAAAAGTGTGAGGACACAAGCTCAAGGAAGCAAGTGAGAATTTACCATGCCTGGACCAAGGTGTTTGTGTTTTCTTTTGCACTTGCCTATCATGTATTTGGGGCTCAGACTCCAGCCCAGCTAAATGGTGCTGAGCCAAACTTCATATGGCAGCTTGGGATGGGGGATGGTGCTGTCTAACCCCCAAGATGATTTTGCAAGGGTTGGCTTTTCTTGTCTGCTTTGCCCAGGTAGTCTGACGAAGCTCAGTCCAGCTTAGACCCCTCTCCACAACAGGGAGCATTATGGATGTGTTGTCATCTCCTGGATGTGAACCACACATCAATCTCTCTTTTCCTTGGCTTTTCAATGTGTATGGTGTCTGTCTTGCAGCCCTGTGGTATCTGGACACCTGAGACATGGCTCCTTTTATCAGAAGGGTTGACTTTCTCTATTTCAAAATAACCCATTATAAAGTCTCTCATTTGGAGCTGGAACTGAAAAAAGGACAATTGAGACACAGCCTAGAATTTCCCGAAAGTGTTTGCATCCTGGCTTTTTGTTCAACAAGCTAAAAAGGAAGCCCAGTTTTTTGTTTTGAATGCATTATGCTGTAATCAGTTTTATTTTTGTCTTACCTCTGTCAACAAAGCCTAGTACGAGTGATCCCAGTTGCCTGCTGGAAATGACAGGAAGGGAAAGGGGTGTGGGAACATACAGCGGTATGGACATAATGGAGCAGAGAATGGTGCCGAGTGAGAAATTTCACCTTTCACTGTGGGGAGAGGGGAGGAGGGGAACGCCGCTCCACAAGCAGAGGATGTGCCTGTTTTCACTATATGCAAATACATGACATGCTTTTGGCGAGAGGAAAACTAAACATTTTCCCAAAGTTTAGATTACACTAGAAGTATACATCACACTTCTCCAGAAATGTGTGCATTGATATGGTTCGACACACGTACACAGATACTCCTTTGGTAATCATTTAGTGTACTAGACCTTGCATTAAAATCCTGGCAGAGGTCACAGGCAAAAATGAATTCACCCAACTTGCCATAGTCATTAGTCCATACCAATTCTGGCTGAGAGTACAAGTGAAAATGAATCTACAGTTGTCCTGCTCATCATTTCTCCATACCAGCAAACTGTTGTGCCATTTGGAGCAATTTATTGTGATCGGTATCCATTTCTTCAAAACTACTCAGGAGAGGAGCAGCGAGGGGTGTTGTAGATCCTGATTATGAGGGTCTTGGATGGGCTGAGATACCTACATGAAGTGGGACACAACCACAAGTGGCTCCATGAAAAAGTAAAGCTGGCCAGAACAGAGTGGAGGTTTAGTAATAGTGATGCGAGAAGAAGAACAAAATCGTGTTGCAGAAGGTGCCGGGTGCATGAGGGAGCTGTGCATTGGTCAGCACGTTGGGGAAAAAGCATACGCAGCATCTGGTTTTGCTGTGCATGCTTCGGGGCTGCACATTTTTTGATTTTAATGAGTCTCTTACCCCCCTGCTTAACAGTCACCTTATGTCACCTGAATCTGTCATGTGTGGTGCCCGTTTTCACACATGCAGAGCACTGAAGCAGCGCATCCACAGTGAGGCAGAGTCCTGAATCATATGGCCTGGCTGCAGGATGCCCTTTTGCAAATGGCAGAGGAAATCAGCCCTCCAAAACCACCCCCTTCCAAGCCTGCTGTTCACTTGGCTACAACGTTTGCCATTGCTTGGCTGTAGATTACCGGCTCAGCAACATGCGA
>NW_009217322.1:26766-29456 GCF_000690835.1 Fulmarus glacialis
CCGAGTGTGCCTCAAATTTTCTGCTCCAGCAGTCCCTCTGCTTTTGGACACCATCCTCACGATGCAGAAGGCGCTTTCTAACAGGCACAAGGATGCCAGGCTAAGTCTATCTCAGCAAACAATGGCCTTTATGAAGTGCTGCTGCTTTTGGATGCTGTTGGAGCACATCTCTGTGATGATTTTAAGAAACTGGGTCAAAGTTTCTCCTCTTCCTGCTGCCAGCTAGTTGGAGACCCAGCAAAATACTGGACAATCGAATCACATCAGATGCATAGCCTGGATCAGCTCCTGCTGACTTAAGAACCCCGGATATGTGGTACATAAGATCTCCTTCACTTCTGCCAAACCACAAAACAATACGTTGGGGGAAGACACGTCCTAGTAAAAAAAGGCTGGGATCTGCATTAACGTTCTGCATGAGTTTTGCAACATCACACAGTGCAGAAGAGGCATCAAAAGCAGCCTCCGAAGGGATAACTGGGCATAAACCTGTCAGGAAAATTAAAGGGCTGTAGACCCCTGCACCAATATATAAGCCATGCTAGTTGTATTATGGAAGGCCCTAAATAATGGCATCCTTTTTAGCTACTTTCTGTTTCTGGACTGCATCTGGCCCTGCTTTATTTAAACTATTATATATGGATGTGTTGTTTAAGGAACAGGATTTATGGAAGAAAACTGGCAGTGTTTTGAGCCTTGCTTTCCAGGCAGTGTTCTGGGTTTCCTTAATCACTAAGGACTGATGTGACTGTCCATAAAAGAGAGGGGTTGTTTCTGTTTTAGCTTTGCTGCTAAAAAACTAACCAAAAATATGTTCAGGCTGCAATCCAAGGCCATAGTGAGTTACACCATCCCCTGAGTGTCTTTGGTGACATCTCTGGAAGATAAGAAATCCTCAGAGAATAGCAGAATCATGATCACCGTTAATTAAAGCTTATCGGAAGAAAGTCCTGTTTTTCTGGAGGAGAGTCTTGAAATTTTTCCAGGTAAATGTGACCAGGAGCAGTTTCAACTTGATTCTCATGCAAACTCAACTGGAAATGATTACAGCTAAATAATAGCATTAAAGTGGAAGGAAATTACCGCATTGATTGCTTGACCTGAAGAACAATAATGGTCCTCGTCTATTACAACTGATTTTCCATAACATTAGTGTTACACAGAAAAGTTCAGATTAAATCCAGGAAGCTCAATGTAAGACTCAGAATTAGCACACTACCATGGTGAGGGCTCCAGTCACTTTGCACAAGAACAATCCGTGTGAGCAAGGGTGGTCATGTCTTTGCAGGAGGCAGAAATGTTATCTACATCCCCCAAATCTGTGTGTGTGTTCAATGGAGAGACTTTTAGGCCAGTTGCTGGCACAGGACTGAGGAACGGGTCCCCCACAAGGAAGCCAACCTCCAGCTGTGAAAGATGCTGCAGAAAGGAATCAAAACCGTCTTTCTGTCCCTCCAGAAAAAGAACAATAATCAAGTTGTGTTCCTGGAAAACAGTCATTTTAGAGGGAATTGCTTTGCATAGGTACTGTTCTGTGCAAGCTCTTTGCATTTTGTTGTGACCCGCTTAGAGGTAATCCCCTGTGACATGTCCCATGATGTTATTCCTAGACTAGTCTAGACCCATTTTCAGGGAAATGTGCCCCAACTGGAAGGGACCTAAAGGAAAGCGGGAGTGAGAAAATTCAGCTCCCAACTGAAAAGTTATTATTGCCATTTATTTTCCTCATATTCTTCAGTGAGTGCTGCTGATTCTAACACCCAGAGTCCCAGCAGCTGGCACAGGGATACAAGGCTTCAGTCCTTGCCTTCCCTAATACTGGCCTTGCTTTTCCCTGCTGTCTCCTGTATCCTCAGAAATTGTGTAAAAGGCCAGTTTTAGCCTCATAGCTGCTCAGAAATCACTACTAAGCAACAGCACTGCTCATTTGTATGAATGAAGGGTAGGGGAGTGTTGGTCACATCCCAAAGTCTAAGCAGGACTGCTTGATGCCCTGAAGGGAAACAAATTGTTGATTAAAATCCAGTTCCTGTTTGGCAGGCAAGAACTACAAACACGATGATAAGGACAACTCCTGGGCGGCAGTCTCAGCCAAGGAAAGATTACTCCAAAAAAGACTTTTTTTTTTATCCCTAGAAAAGATATTGGCAGGCCACCGGCAGGATAGCTTTGCCGCATATGTTGAATGTAGGATTTTTACCCTGGGGAGACCTGCCCCATGGTGAAGACGAGATTCAGCCCAGAACCAGTGTCACACCAGTAGCTGAACTGGGCTCCTCAGGAGACCAGTTCAGAGCAGAGAGATCAGCTACCCATTCAATCTTCCAGCATACAGCTCTTCCCCTGCTTGGACTCTCCTCTTCAGTTCATCACCTATAATGTTCCTTATCTAATGAGGAGTTAGAGGATAAGTACACTGAAGAAGTCCATCAGTGCTGGGTTATCTGAGTGTGTCTGCTGCAGATCCCCCACAGTCCCGGCAGAGCGTGTTTTGTCAGGGAATTAGCCTCTAGCTTGCCCACTTTTGTACCCACAAGCATGGGTTGACCATAACTACCATCAGACTGTACACTGCAGTACAGCAGTAGCATATGTTCTGTGGGAAAGTCCTTTGCTGTGCCCCACAGCTGCAGTCATCTGAAACTGCTTTTCATCCATGGGTTGTGGCTCTGCTGAGAAAACACACTCTT
>NW_009217322.1:29467-35915 GCF_000690835.1 Fulmarus glacialis
GGAATCTGGGGGAAGATGCTTCAAATCAGAAAGGCTTCAAGGGGCTCTAAGGTACCCAGGTTTCCAGTCCCTGCATGCACTCTGCCCATATCCTTGGGAGGGCAGTGGGGACAGGCAACTACTGTGGTGCTCAGAAGCTGTTTGTGATGTGCTACCTTGCTCCGTATTCACTCTTGCTTGCAGCAAAGAAAAGGTGGGCATTCATAACTGTGCTGGCACGCAGGTCTTGGAGAAATCATTACTAACAGGTTCCTGAACTTTGGGTAAATACTTTTTACTGCTACTGTGGGTTTCTTTCCTCCCTTTTTAAAGCCCTTGTCTGCGGTGCTGTGTGCACCAGCAGATTGCAGGGGTGGGTCCCGACAGCTGGCGTGCTTCAGATCTCATGTGGCAACTGCACGCCTCGAGTCCCTGCATGCCACGCAGCCACCCTCCTTCCCGGTCTCTCTGCCGCTGACTCTCGCTCGAGCTGTTATTTGTGTCTTCCGTGCACAGCTGGTTGGTTTTGAACAGAGGGGTGGGAGGGGAGGATGGAAGGGGCAGTGTAGCCGCAGAGCCAGCAGTCTGTCACTCCTCCAGGATGCACGGCCCAAGTGAAAACAGGGAAATTAATAAGATGTACGGTGTAGAGAGCTGCTCCTTTTTATCTGGGCACTGTTCATCGCAGGAAGCATCTTCTCCTGAGCTTCTCATCAAAAGGCTGAGCCTGCAGTCAAAAGGCTTTGTTCTCCTGCTATGCCAGCGTGACAAGGCCACGTGTGTCAGGATGAATGCAACTGGGTTGCAGATCCCTAAGGAGAACACGTGCGACTTCGAGAACCGACTAGTGCTTTTGTCAGACAAATACAATACATGGTGGGCAGGGATGTCTTGAATTTGCAGCAGTGGGTTGACTGACCCATGTCCATGCCTCTTTCATCCACCTCCTTGAGAACGCTTGCATGAAGGGTGCAACAAAGAGGTACTTGCATCTAAATGTGAGTACCCAGAATCCTCTTCTTGTGCTGGGACATGTTCAGCTTTTGGAAAATGAAGTTTTGTTTCTACAGATAAAATAAATATCATGAGACTTCATTGACCAGTAACACACTGTGAATTACAAGACAGCTGTATCCTCAGGGTGGCCTATACGCTGAAATATGCTTCCATAAAATGCTCATCCTTTACAATTAAAGTACAAAATGGTACAAGCCAAATGACTATCCACAAACAATTTGTGAACACACACATACACACAAATGCTTAATGACTTGTTACTGAAACAAGTAAAAAACAGAAGAGGCAAGCAAGCCCCCTCCAAAATAGTTAAAATCAACACTTTTTGTTCTGTTTCAAGATTTCTTGACAGTATGATTTCCCCTTTATAGCATCCTCCCTCTTCTGCGCTGAGCTCCTGGGAACCCTGGCTGACCCTTCTGTGCCACCACCTCTACCTCTCAGAGATGCTGTGAAGATGCTGTATTTGGGGGGGGCCCACGAAAGTCAGGGAGAAACCTGGTGGTGGAGGAACATATTACGCAGTTGAGGGGCTGCTGGATTCCACGGCAGAGCACATAAACAGCAATTCATGAGTCAACAAGGATGTCCTCCAAGCCCATAAAAGCCTGAAGTGCTCTCAGTATCATCCCCATGCAGCTGGAGAGGCTCTTGACCTGGGCGAGACCTTTGGCGTGGAAAGGAACCGAAAGGCAGAAATTTCAGTCCTCGTCTGCAGTGACAGCTCAGGAAGAAAGACACCACTGGGAGAGAAAGAGAGAAGCAAGGGGGAAAGAAAAGGTAAAAGGGTAGAGGTGGAAGGGAAGCAACCTAGGACTTCTTTAATGGGACAGAACATTAATAATACTAACCACTCTGGCTGTGAAAAGCTGCCAGTTAACAACCACATGAGTTGATAGTCACTGCCCATAATGCAGTTGACAAACATGCCCGCCAATCCTGGTGCTGAGTCCCTTCAGATACCAAGGAGTAACGGTATCGCCGAGCCTGAACTGCTCTCTCTTCTTTGTGCAGCTTCTGCACAGAAAAACACCACCCCATCTCTCCGTGTTCCTGCACCACTTTTGATAATGTGTTAGCATACACAGGGCTTGTCTACTTTGAGCTGGTTTTCCATGCAAAGGTCTTGGGGCAGAAGATCTTGTGAAAAAAAAGCAGGACCCTGGGAAAATTTTCCACCATCTGCATCCTTATGTAATGGTTGCTTACAACGACAGGTAACTGAGGCCCGTCCTCACTCCCCTCCCCAGGCATGCAGGAGATTGATGGCTGTGTTTGAGTTTGCTGTTCCTTCTGTACTCCCCCCCACACCTCAGTAACTCTCCTTATTTTTATACTAAAACATGGGCAAACACATAAATATCTCCTGTCACCAGGAAGCCGTGTCCATTCGGTTCTGTCTGCAAACACCGCTCCCCCCTCCTCGCCCCTGCAATGCACCGTTTCATGGGCCCTGGGGGAGGAGCTGGGAGTCACAACTCATAAATTCCCATCAAGTCAGGCAAATGCTTTCACATCAGTCAAAAGGAAAATCTGCTTCCCCGAAATAAATAACAGGATGTAAAGAGAGTCCATAGGTAAGAAAAGGGGGACGCTTGTAAATCGTTTTGCACTGGAAATCAGGCTGGGAGATTTGGAAACCCTGGATCGGTTCCTAAAGGAGGCAACACAGAGAAGTTCATGCACATGAGAAGAACATGCCTCTCTTCTGCCTTTTCCACTCTCGGCACTAAAATCTTTACTGAAAATGTATGTGTGGCCAGTGAGAAGAGTGATGGTGTAAAATACAGGATTCAGTGCGAGGTAAGGAATGAGAGGCTCTGGAGGGACACGGCTTTGGAGAGACACAGAGGGTCTTGAGGGAGAGCTGGCATGAACGGCTGCTTCCCATGGTGCCAAGTTTAGTACATGGACTGGTGAGTGCGTGACTAACGTCACACACAGGAAAGAAGTTGTTGGAGGGTCATACAGTTAAAAAACAAAGGAGTTTTGGCCGTCACCATAGCTAGTACATCTCCCAGATTTGGTCATATCTTTCTCATCATCTTTACTACTTCTTCATACACTCCTGCTCTTACCCCTTCACCTCCAGCCCTTTTTTAGCTAGATGAGATGATGGCAGCATTAAAAATATGGCTGTTTTCTCACAGTGTGGGGAGCCACATAGGTCTGACCTGACACAGC
Organism: Fulmarus glacialis; assembly: GCF_000690835.1. Taxonomy (NCBI): domain Eukaryota; kingdom Metazoa; phylum Chordata; class Aves; order Procellariiformes; family Procellariidae; genus Fulmarus; species Fulmarus glacialis. The sequence continues at coordinate 32,648 of NW_009217322.1, forward strand.
GACATTGTGCAAGGAAGGCTACAGAAAACCCAGTCACTGAGAGGAAGAGAAGGGGTAAGAGGCAGCTGGCAGACTCCAGAAGGAACCAGGATGGCCGTCTGGGCTTGGTAGTTGGTAGCAATGAGAAATGGGAGTGCTGTAAGCCTCAACCCGATCTAGTTATTTTTTACAAGAGTGGATAAATGCCTTATAAGGTGGGCTGGGCATTTGTGTGTGAAGAGGCCTTGAATCCACTTCCATTCTTTCTTTCTCCCTCCTCTTCTATTGCAGCAGTTAAAAGAGGACCCTGGATAGAACACTGTATGTTACAAAGCAAACTCTGTATTGCCTAAAGCGGTCAGCCAGCAGCTTCCCTTTGCGAGGAGGAAAGTGGGCTTTTTCTTTTTCTCCCACATGTAATCATCCCTTTCAATGCTTTCTTTTCCATTTTGAGTTGTCCCCTTCCTTGCCTCCCGAAGCAGCGTGTGCATCACAGAAGCCACCAGTAATGGAGAGGGAAGGGTGAAAGTCCTGGCTTCCCACCGAGGACCAGGAGAGTGGGGTGGCAGGGCTGGCACATGCTCCACTTCATGGTGCTTTACACCAAAGGACTTAAGGCCCATCCTTAAGTATCCCTTTGCTTTAGCAGGAAAAACACTCTTGGGAATAACACATTAGTTTTAACTCCCTATTCTCAGTGGCTCTTCCTTCTCACAGTCTGACTCTGGCTTTGCTCCTTGCAAACCTGCTGCTTCTCTCAATGTTTGTCCTATGGGTGTACTCAGAGACTGTAGTCAGGATTTAAGGCCTTCGCAGTCTTAGGCACAACATAGATAGAATGAAGAAGACTGCCTCTGCCCCAGAGATTTTAGTACTGGAAGGTGACTTATAGCTGGCAGTTGTGAAACCAAGTTGTCCTACCAGTATTACCCCATGGACAACCCATTCCCCATCATTCAGGTGTTGGAAGATGATGCCTTGGATGACTGAAAAGTGAAGAGCAATATATCTTTCCTCCCAAGATCCTCTTGTATATGTCAACCTTTCAGCAAAGCTGGACATGACAGACATCCTTCCCTGTCCCTCAGGAGTTACATTGCAGCTTCCACCTCACTCCCTGGGATCCCCAGACCTCACTCAGCCCACGTGCCGGGGCCACGAGCAATCCCAGGGGTCTTCTTTTGTCATGTGCAAGGATCATGCATTCTCAAAGACGGGCAGGTGCTAGCTTTTGTTGCATGTGTGTGATCTCGCACATGGCCACTAACAAAGTGAATATGAGCAGGAGTTTTTTGAGACATCACAAAAATAAACCCAGATGGCATTAAATAAACTGTGTTGGAGGGAGGTTAAGCATGACTTATCCACACTCCCTACAGTGAGCAGTGGGAGGACCGGAAACAAAACCCAGGAATCCTGCTCCCTCGTTGTCTCTCTCGTCTTGCTACTAGCACTTGCTTGTGGATGTCCTCCCACAGCCCCACCATGGGGAAGTCAGGAAGAAATGCATTTGTTACGTTCAGAGTCTCTTTGTCTTGAGCAGGGAATTAGAGATAGGTGCATCCCCTGAGCAGTGCTTCTGCCAGGGCGAGCTGTGAGCATGCTGTTTCTCTGTTTGCTTTTGTGTCGGGACTTGAGTGTGGGGAACTGGGGAGGAGGAGAGGAAAATAGTCTATTTTTCAAGCAAGCTTGGGGATTGTGGTGGAAAAAGGACTGTTCTCTCCTTCATTGAGAAGTTTGGTCATGGAGGGCTGACTGTCCTTGTTTCCTAAATGTATATGGTGCCCTGAGGGAGTGTCTGGTTTTGATTAGATAGTGTCTTGTGGAGGGTTCTTGATTCTGGGCTATATGACTGTGAAAGGAGAGCGTGTGACTCCTTCCCTCCCCCGTGAACAGTGAATGAATAGCACCTCTGCCCAGGCAGGAGAGAGGGGCCCTCAGGCCAGCTGGGAATGTGCATTTATTATAAAGCAATGAAGTAGCAAAGATACCAGGAGACAGAAAGGATTTCTCAGTTTTGTTTTGCTGTTTCAATTCTGCCACTCACCCCCCTTAAAATGGAGGAATATTGCATGTCCACGCGAAGGTTCCCAGAGCAGCAGGTTCTCTAGGAAGATATGCTCTCTGGGGACAGTATAGGAGAGCCATGGGGTCCCAGAGAGGGAACCCCACATTTCCCACTCCCACACATGTCCTCTGCCCAGGTGGAGGGGGAGACCTGCTGCTCTGAGGCTGGGGATCCCGCAAACAACAGCAAGGAAAAATCACCAGCAGGGACGCGATCTTCAGCCTCATTCAAGCCACTCGCAGAACTAAAAGAGCCAAGCCCTGGGCTGGCAGATGATCTCCCTAAGAGTGGTCATTAGAATCTCTGCTTGGGACTTGGAAAAATCAAGCTCTGCTTCTTCCATGCCTTATGCCATCAATAGAGGTTGTGCAATAGGGAAGATAAGAGGATCACTTGCCTTTGCACTCTGTGGAGCTGAGGTGATGAGTAAACACTTGTTTTTACCGGGAATAGGGAGCAAACATGACTTAGAAATAAGCAGGAATTAGCACGTGCAGTTAGATGCCATTTTTAACAAGGTCATGTTATTAATTAAGATGGTGTTTCAGTAGTGATTTAGATATGTGTTGATAAACAAGCCTGTGTTTGTAGACCTAGAGATAACCATTTCAACACGGCCTCTTTTTATTCAAGGAGTTCAAGCTTGCAAGGAAGACGGGGGAATGAAGGACAAGAAAGGGCGCTCTCCCATCCACATACACCCTTTTTTTTAGTTCTGTAGGAAACAAAGATTTCCTCTGTGTGGCTTTATAACTGTGTATGTATGTTCCTATCAGATGCATTCACCTTGAGGAGTTTTTGCACAGAGTAACACTGGCACTCATTAGCCGAGTGGGTGAGTTGAGGAGTTATCTCTCCAGGGATGCCCCGAGGGAGGCCAGACTCTCTCTAAAGTGAAGTTTCCCCTCTTTTTGAGGATTTTTGCAAGTGCTAGTTAAACACCTCCAGGCCTGCCTGACTCTCCTGGAAAGACACTGCAGAGCAGATACTGCAGCTGAAGCGTTGTTAATTCATCAGCAAGGAAGAACCTAATTGTTTGTTGCTCTGGCGACTGTCATGATGACTACACGGATACATTTCTCCCTCCCTCTCCCCAAGTTCTGTGCCCTTTGATAGTCCCTAAGGACTGGTCTTATTTAAGTTCAGCTGCTCTTCATTTACATGAGTCATCACACTGGATGGCGAGGCGAGAGAAAGAGGGTGAGAGCACAACCTGTCAGG
>NW_009217322.1:35946-45522 GCF_000690835.1 Fulmarus glacialis
CCAAGACCCTTCTGAAGAGATACAGCGCAGATGAGATGCTGCCCAATAATTTCCCTCAACATGTCTCTCAGGCTGCTGTAAGATGCATGAGGGCTCAGTGGGTTTCCTGCAGAGGTGCAGGCATCTGCTGCTAGATTTAAATCTTTTCACGGTGAACTCTGCAAACCAGGGGGACCAAGCGCTCCCCATTTTTTCCAAGAGAGGAACAAGGGAGCACCAAATGAGGTGAGCACTCAGCAGGCACAGAGTGAGCACAAGTGTGTTGTTCTCAGCCCAGTGTGTGGATAAGCTGTGGAAACCTTGGAGGTATCCGGGAAATTCTGCATACTTAAAATTTGCGTAGGTTCAGGGAGGGAACAAACACGTTCATGGAAGCGGAGTCCACTTGGGTTATTAACTAGGAAGACATTGCATCTCTGGTTCAATACATCTCTGAACCACGAAGAGTTGGAGGATGGGAGATTATTTGGATATGTATCACTGTATCCCTGCTCAACTCCTGTATTAATCTCTATGTTCTCCTTGAAGGCTGGGAGTGGTGAACAAGCCCAGCACCAGGGAGAAGTGCTCAGCACTTGCAGGGTAGAGCTCAAAACTGAAAATGCCTCAAGCCTGGGCTAGTTAGCCCTAGGGATCTTCTGCTTCAGGAAATCCAAGTTTTGAATCTTATGAATGGACAGAAGAGGTATTTGCAAATACCCAGAGCCTTTATGTGATAAATATTACCTCAAATTAGTTGGCCAGATTAAAGAAGACGTAGACAGATAGCTGATATTACCTCTGAATGTAGCAGGCAGAGCTGGAATCATTAAAATAAATGTCCTCCCAAGATTCCAGCTTTATTTATTATTATCGTTATCAGTATTATTACAGTGTCTAAATGTATCCTGGGCTCCAGGGTACTACAGAGAATGATAACCCTGCCAAAATGGCCATTCATAGTACTGGCTGGAAACAGATAGGGCGGAGAGGAGTTGCAGCGAGCAGAGAGCAGGCTGCAAGAGACCCCCTAACGCCAGTGCTAAAGTAAGCACTGCCGTCCCCAGGTGGACGTGAGTCACCGGTTGCACCTGCCAGCATTCAGGGCACAATTCAATGGGAACTGCAGTGTCCTCCTCTTCAGAAGGATGTCCTGGTGCCCACTGATTTCTACCAGTATGTGCAACCTCTTAATGCAGGGAAGAAGTAAAAGCTGTGCAACCCGATGTGTCTTGATGCACGCATGGCCCGGGCATAAAGACATCTAAAAGCAGACTCCAAATTAAAGATTTGCCCACTCTTGCTCTCTGTGGGGCCTTCTCCCCTGTCAGAGCATTAATGCGAAATAAAAGGGGAAGGGATAGCATAGGGAGTCTCACAATTCCCATCCTCTTCTCTGCAACAAACAGCAAGGCAGGTGCTACAGAAAAAGATGCTTTCCAATTTACTTATAATAATGTTGTGTCAATCACCAAAATGCTAAACTGTATGTAATGATTGCCGTATGAAAAACATGTATCCTTTATAAGGTGTACTTGTGTACCTACTTCATAATATGCATTTCTATTGATCTATATACATAATTATGTTAGTATAAAACCCTTAAACATATGCCTGCAATCTTATTAAAACAAAGAAACTGACTTGAAAACTGAGCTAATTCAACCTGGAACCTGTGGAGAGGAAAAGAACAGAGTCCCCCCTCCAAGTCCCTTTAATTGTGCTTGAAAGATCAAAAATTCCCCCAAATACTAAAAGCTAAGTAGAAAAATATGGCAAAATGGGAAGAATTGTTTTACACCAGATTATTTGTTCACTCTTTTCTAGGAAGCATTGACTGATATTAAAGTACATCTGATGGTGTCTGAAAAATTCTGCAAAGCTTTCTCCTTAATCCCTGAGCTTCTTCTGGATCATCTGTCTTCTACAGTGCTCCTGCTTTATTATTAAGACTGTGACAATTACAGGGCTGGCTGCAGAATTCCCCAGGGTTTTTCTGAGCAGATCTCTCCCAGCATACTCTGGACGTGTTTCTCTCTCCCCCCAAGGTGCCACTACCTGGTTCTCCCCCTCTCACTCCTACCCTCTGATTTTGCCATACTTGCCCATTCAGAGCATTTTAGCATAAGAATGAGGCATTGAAGGAGAAGAAAAGGAGGCTGAATGAATAAGAAGGTCTAAGCATGTGTCTGTCCAGCCTAGATGCTGGCCATCCCCATGAGTTACTTGGATATGCTGAGCTACTCTTGAGGTGTTGTCCTCCAAAGGCTTGGTTTTGGTCTTTCTTAGCCAACTTTTTACCTTGCCCTCAATCTGATCGTCTTTTAAGATAGCCCCCCGTGCCTGGCCCTATTTGCTGCTAGGTCCAGGCATCTGGCAAGCTGAGCAGGGCTGAGCGTAGGCATCAAAGTGAATGGCTTTTCTTCATCTCTTGAACACCTGCAGAGAAAGGTCTTTTTGGGTTCATGGCTTGCTTCCTAGGTGCAATTCCAAACAATACTTACTAAGCTAATGTAGTGTGTGCATATAGCCAGTATTAAAGACACAGTATTCTTCTTTAATCTGGCCAACTAATTTGAGGTAATATTTATCACATAAAGGCTCTGGGTATTTGCAAATATTTCTTCTGTCCATTCATAAGACTCAAAACTTGGATTTCCTGTGTCTTTATTGTTATCAGTATTATTATCGTTATCAGTATTATTACCGTGTCTAAATGTATCCTGGGCTCCAGGGTACTACACACAAAACAAATCTTCCCCCCACAGTGGAATTTTGGGGAGTGAAAAGTTTCAGTGAACTTCAGGAGGGATTTCGATTGAATGCTGAGTTTCTCCAACAGGTATTTCAAGGAAAATTGATGGGAGTTCTGCCTTTCCAGCCACTGGCCTTGCTTGGAGGTGCCGGTGAGTTTATTACTAATTTAAATGTTGTTCTCCCAACTTGCAAGAGAGTTAAATATTGAACACCTCTCCCATGCCTTCCAACATTCCAGCTATGGCTTCAGGTCTTCAAGGAAGTACCTTCATAAGGGACCGTTAACTACCCATTATTCAGGTATTTAAAACAGGTTTAAAATTATCTCAAGGCTTGATCCAAGATAGCCATAAACACAATGGGCTTTGAATTAATGCCCTTCTGATGAAGATACAGCTATTGGCTGTGCCTTTTCTTTGTAACCAGAAGGAGCAATTAGGAAACCTTTGCGTTGCACTATATCTTCCTTTACTGCCAGTTGCCCGCTTGTAGCCATTACCCAGAGAAAAGCAAGGGGGGAAACAGCTAAATAAGAACCTTCTTTAACTGTATTTTTTATCTTGATTCATCTTAATATTTATACATTTCACAAGTGCTTTTTATTAAAATTAGAAGGCTAATGAAAGATGTCTGAGTGGGTCAATTAACCCGAGTTTGAACAGGTCATTAGAAACAATGGAGAATTGTATAGGCAGTCACACCCGACAAGCGTGGAAACTGGCCAAATGAGTCAGACGAGGAGATTGATCATTTTAAAACAAATATAATTTGCTTGATTTGTTTTCTTTTCCCTCTCTAATAGCAAAATTGCTTTGAAGACAAATAGTAGACCCTGTTCATGATCTTACATTTACAATAGTCATTGTCTTATAATCCTTAGACTAGACTGTGTGATTTCAGTGTGTGTGCAAATAACATGAGACAACTTCATTAGCCTGGGCTGACATTTTGGGGAAAACACTGCTCACGTCCAGCGCAGTTAGAGAGGTATCAATTGCCCCTTGCACTTCTGAGCTACTCATTTGACTGTCATGTTCCTCTTCTAATTTAGACCACCACAGTGACTGGTCTAGGCTGCAAGGTCTTTCCTATGGGTCTTCGCACTATCCAAAGACTCTGTGGTATTACAGACTTATTTTTCTACACCTGTCCTTTATGATCTCTTTAACCACAGGAGGAAGCTTCTCCATATTAGAGTTCAGTTTGTGGCTGCCAGTAAATCCCACAGCCATTAAGACCACTGCAAAGCTTGCGGGGTCTCTCGCCAAGTGCCAGATAGGTCCCTTCTTCTACCCACCTCCTCCCCTACTACCATGAGGGAGCTTGAACATGAAAAAAAGGACCCCTTAATAAAATTGCTGGCTGTACAAGGGTTTCTCTCCTTGAAGAGAGGAACCTGTGGCAGATGCTAGTCATGTCATGCAAGGCACTGGTGGAAGACAGTGAGGAGGACAACAGGATTGTTGGGTCGTCCTGAAGACAGGCATGCTCACCTACCCCCATATGAGCCTGCGGGCACCCCAGGCCTGTCCAGAGCCCTCCTCCTCAAATCCTCCTGGCTTATTAGCATGCCACGGGGCACGTTCAGATCTGCTGTCCGCATGCTGCCAGCAAGATGGCTCTGCATATAGGATGCTGGCAGGAGGCAAAATGCATACTGCTTTCAGCCTTTGCAAAGGCTGCTCTTTCAGGGAGGAACAGACAGCCTCCAGGAATCCTTGGAGAACGAGCAGAATAGATATGACAAGGGAAAAATTTGGGGAGGCAAGTCTGAAACAACAGGGTTTTTTTTAATCTACCTTTCATGGCTTACCCAGGGAAAGCAAAGAGCCTATCAAGGACACACAGCCAGCCTCTCTCTCTCTCTTTCACTGTCAAATTTGTTGCTTCGTTTGGGGTTTAGAAACAAATGATTTTTTTTTTTTTTCTTCTAAATGAATTAAGCTATCTGGGGATGGATGATGGATTCAGGAGATACAAGGTAGGTTATGAGCATGCTCTGTTTCTTCCCTCTGGGACACCTGTACTCATGAATCTGCAGACATTGACCCAATTACTAAGCCAGCACCTGGATACAAACTCCCTGTGACCACGTCTCCAACTTGCTGTATTCACTGTATTTTGTTCAGGGACTTTTGCGTTTTAGTGCCTTTTTATGCTAAGTTGGCATATGTAAGTGAACTCCATTTTCTGAGCAATTCGCTTCATCCTTTGAGATGTCCTTGTTTTTCTTTTAGTCATTTGAAGCAGGTCCCCTCCTCCTCCTCCCCGCATCTCCCAGGATGACCTGCTAATTTAAATGAAAAGAGATTGCAGCAATATTCTCTTTGTCACTGTAAACTCAGGAAGGCTTTCCCCCTTCATCGAGGACAAAAATTCAGGACAAAAAGCCTTATTTACTCGTCCTGTCCTCCCCTCTCAACACAGGCTTCGCCCTCAGTGCCATGATGATTTCTCTAGTCCAGATTTAAATGTCCTTTATTCTTCTTTCTGTGGAGTGACACATCTCTCGTTTCACAGACCTGTTATGTAATGTTTTCAGATATTCAGGCTAAATTTTCCTTTGAGTTAGTGTCCATGGTCTTAAATTAGGCTTCTCATTAATTTGCTGTGTAAAATTATACTTATTGTTTGAATTTGATGAAGCTTTCTCGCATTAGATCCACTTGTGGAGATAAACAGTTGTTTATGGTGGAAGCAAAAGTATTTAGCCCAAGGTCTACCAAGGTATTTATGGTGCTATCTCCTATTTAGATGGATAATTTGCTATAAATTTTTACTCCTTAATTAGAAATTGAGAGCACTAATAGCTTTCTGCCTCTAATCTTAAATGTCCGTCATAGCTGCTAGGTACATTTTCAGAATTACAAGCTTGTGGGGAGGGAAAGAAAATACACTGTCAGGAACCTTTCAGTTTATCAGTAAAACCCAGTTTCTGGATAAATTCTGTGTAAAATGTGCATTCAAGGTATTTTCAAGAGGATGTAACTTTGCAAGGAGCTGGGAGTACCTTCTCAGAGCTGCCTAAGTCCTAAATTTCACTGGCTGTACTGGAAAGTAAGGTCTTCAGAGGCCTGAGTCTTTCCCCCTGTCTTGATGAGAAAACCTTGTTGACCTACATGTGGTCCTGGTAGATTTGATGAAGACCCAGTATCTACAGCCTTGTGGCTGACAAACAGTTGTGTTATCTGCAGCCTTGAATGAAAAAGAAGGAAAATACACAAACTTGGACTCCCTTTCTCCTTTTCTGCATGAAAGATCACCAGATTAGTAATCACATTAGGAAGGATAAAAATTCCTCCAGGAATTGAAATACTTTCAGTATAGGACACAAGGGCAAAAGGTCTTTATTGGAGAAGAAAATACCTCATGCACTTGGGCTACAGGTTTTATGTGATGTCTAGAAAAACGACAGTAAAATTGGCACCTCCTTGCTCAAGAGGTCCCCAGTGAACATTCAAGACATATCTTGTTTGCAAACACAAATGGATTTTTACTCCTGTTTTCCCTGAGGAGATCTCAGAGCTATGGCAGAGTGAGCTGTATTCTGTTCTGGCTCGTGCATCATCATCAAATCTGTCGGCTAATTTCCATTTGAAGAATCGTCATTGCCAGTACGGAGGCAAGAGCCAGACTGAATTCTCCTCCGATCAGAGATAGAGTTGGATGAGTTGGCATTTAGAAAGATCATCTTTCTGAGTGGTGAGCAGAGACCCATTGAAGGGGAATAAATATTGGATCCGTTGGAGGTCATCACTAGAAAGTTGCCTCCCTGACTACAGCTGTGCTTTAATCTTGTGGAGAGGGACAGTTTCATCATGTTTCTTTTTTTTTGTATGTGTGCTGGTTTGCTTCCACCTTGGAGTCCGAAAACATGGAAGCTCTCAAGTGCTCGTTAGCATGTGGCACCTGAGAGTCAATTTGTATCATTTCTTCAGCTGTTCTGAAAGAAGGAGCAAAACAGAAAAAAAAGAGGACTTTCTCCTTTTCTTCTTGCCTTCCCTGGATGTTTGATGGTCCACTGCCAGTGGCCTGGACAAGGTGCAGACATTCCCTTGTTGCACAGCTCCTGCATGCGGGCGCTGGACCCGCTGCTCTGCTCTCTCCACAGGAGATGCATCACACAGACAACTGGCTGGGTGGAGGGTCTGCTTTTCGTAGGCCTCTTTCACCCTTGGCTCTGCTGTGAAGCTCAGGGACAGCCAGGTCATGCCTGAAACCACCCCCTTGGCTGCAGAAGAGACCCAGGTACAAGCAAATAAGCAGAATAGCTGCATGCCCACATGAAAAGACTCCCCCGAAAATGTTTCCTCTAAGATCAAGCACAGTTTATCAGTTCAGGATTGGAATCATCCTCTCCCAGGAGGGCTGAGCCCTTCTTCAGTGCTGAAAGGGCAACCACCTATCATCTAATAGGCCATTTTCATCGCTGTGTGTGCATTTGACAGATCTGGTCAAATTATGAAGCCTTTTATTTGTGAGAAAGAGTATAACAATTGTAGATAATGGGAATCGTGCACACTTAAATCCCTGCTTATGCTAAAGGATTGCCCCGGGAAGGGAAAATGTCTGACCCACTTTCATTACAGCCTTTTGAAAGACAATGCTGTGCCTCCTGCAGCCAGTAACTTTGCAATGCCAATAATGGGCAGTTTGTGCACAGTACGTGTAAGTAAACAGAATGACATCTCATCTGCTGTGCGTGTGCTCCAACGAAACCGGCTCACCGAGCACTTGATGCTTTCAGCCAATTGTGCCGCTGCCTGCAAACATCACCGAGATGCTGAGCATCAAGCTGTGTGCGTCGGAACCTCCCCGGACGCAGCCATGCTCTGGAATGAAGAAGCCGTAAGGTTGTGTGGAACAACTTTAGTTTCACCCTGTGAAAGGAGCTGGGTGGAAAAGGCCAAAGATCCCCAGGAATAGTCCCTTGCAAGCATTAAGAGCGCTCCTTAGCAGCATGCAGAAGGCATGCAACTCTTCTGACAGTGCTCAGGTTAAGCTGATTGCCACTGGTTGTGAATCCGATCCTCGTTTTTTGGTTATTTCTAGTAGTTGCAAGCAGGTAGGCAAGTCTGCATGGAGGTTATTTATCTGCAGGAAGAGAGGAAATACCACAGTGCTCTTGGAAAATGGGCCAATTCCGTGGTATATTGTCTCTGAACAGAGCAAGATGGCTCAGGGGAAGATGTTAGTCAATTAAAGATAATCTAATTAAAACCATAAAATAAAATCCAACCCAGCATTTGCTCTTTCCTGCCCTTTCCCCAGAGAAAGGAGGCACTGAAAGAGGCAAGGATGCTTTTCCTGCTGCCACAGAGGGTTGAGGCAGAGGGGGCATTTGAGGGAGCATTTCCTCAGTCCCCATCATTACCAGAGTCCTTTGTGTTCATTTTTGAGTATGAAAAGCTCAGGTTGAAAAGATATCTCCTCCCCTGCAACCTGTTCGCAACTGGTAATATATCCCAGATTCCCTCTGCTCCTCACTGAGGCTTTTAGTACCTCTTGGTACCAGATGGCAGCAGGCTGGCATTTGTCTAGTTAAAATGGATGCTGGAAGCAGCATTGAAAAGCACATTGTTTGGGACTCATTATTTGCATTTCTGGCTTGGCGGGTACCCAGTTGGGACCACTCCCACACAGGCACCTTGCACCGAGGTACCCACCCTGAGGGATCAGTCTTTGAAGATGCAATGAAGAGGAGGAGGTGGCTGATTTTTTTTTCCCAATAACCCTTCTAGATCATGGCAAAACCTGCTTTTGCTTCCCTCTCCCAGGCTGACCTGGTTGCCCAAGACCCCTGAAATGGGAGAGTATCCACCAAAGGGAGGACATGGCGATGTTGCGGAGGGAATGCTCCCTGAGAGCCTGGGTGGGAGCTTGTCAGGCTGCCCGGGGTGTCAATGTGTCAGAGTGCAGGTCGAGGTGTCAGGCTGCAGACAATCACCCTGAACAGGGGGTAGATGCAAAACTAAAGCTGGGGAGGGGGGGAATAAATGATAACTTAATATCTGAGATGTAAGTGTTGGTAATTAGTGTGCAACACTTTGATCATTAATGCATGCAATCAAATTATCATCAGGAACGCTTTTCCTCCAGCCCCCCTCCCTTTCCCCCGCTTCTCTCTCTTTATTTTAAGGGCTGGCACACGGCAAAAGCTGACAGCATCAGCCCCACCGTGCAGCCAGGAGGTTTTCAAAGGAAGCTGCTGCTCCCTAGTGTTTGAAGGATTCAGAGCTGGAGCCAAAAACAGGCAAGAAAGAGTGAGTCCCCAAAGAAAGGCCGAGCAATAAACTAATGGGCCCAGGCAGTTTTCTATCCTGAGCACCAGTTCTTTGTTATCTGCTTGGCTATTGATTGCAATCCCCATGGATACAGCTCAGGTTTTCCTGCTTTGAGTTCTTAAGTGAAATTAAAAGCATGCGGTTCATTACTCAGTGCTCTCCTCTATTCCTCTGATCTTCTGGCTATGATCCAGGCACTGCAGGCCAATTACACCCCTGGGAATAACCTGCCTTTTTTTTTTTTTCCCTTCACATTTCTACATACTCTGCATCGTCAGGAAAATGGAGGAAGAGACCACACCAGGCACTCTGCAAACTCTAGCTTTCAACAGCGTGGTAAATAAGAATTTATTAGTGTTGCCGCTTTCCAGCCACGGCACCAACATTTGCATGTGCCAGGGGGGCAGCTCTGTAGGAGCTCAGATTTTGACAGAAACGGTTGGAGGATTTTGGTAATAGATTTTTTGTTGGGTAAATGCCAGTTCATCAAAATGACCTTTTTTTTTTTTTAATGGAAGTTCACCAGCTTTGGTGCTGGGAATTTGGAAGACAGGGA
>NW_009217322.1:45534-92816 GCF_000690835.1 Fulmarus glacialis
AGACTTTTAAAAGGAAATGTGTCTTGTGGCCAAGATTGGGCTTTTTAGCTAAACCAGAAAGTGCAAACGCCCGATCCACTATAAATTGAGCAGTGGCTGCTATCCCGAAACCTCTTCTTGGGAAGCCGTGGGGAAGAATGAGAAGCAAGAGGTCAATAGCACAATGTACTTTCTCAAAGTTAGAGAAAATCTTCCTCTGGACCCTGCCATCTAAAACATCCTGGGTCATCCTGAATCTTGCCAGCACTCTTGGTGATACGATCTCCTTTGACAGCCCTATCTTCAAGGAAGGACAAATGAATACATTAAGATCTCTCTGGATATTTTATCCAGCCATCTATCAGGCTCTTCCAAATAGTATTTTGTCTGTAGAGTTTAACATCAAAGACATGGAAAGTCAATGGGTTGACTTCCTCTTTACTCCCAGAATTAGAGGTCAAATAATGCTTGATTACACAGTATAAATCTATACATATACTGTTGATAGGTGTAATAATAATAGGTAAGTGACAGGAAATGCTGGTGAAGGGTGTGCTGAAATTCAGGCCACTTATCTAGGCTTTCAGCACGGCCTGAAACGGGACCTACATTTAAGATTTTTGGCAAGCCTGAAATACTTCTTTTCATTACATAATTGGCCTGTAACTCTAATGATGATAGTGGAGCTGCTCCAGATTTATACTAATGTAACTGACAGCAGATTTTTGGCTCCAAGTCTGTAAGAAAAAGCTTGCCATAAATTCAGTATTCAGACTGTCCTTTGTAGTTTCTCTTTTTTCTCAGAGAGGAAGCAAGTGCTTCTCTCTTTTCAGATTAATTCCTTTCTGTAATATTTTCTTGTGGTTACTGAGAGTTTGCTTCCGTTCAGCTGACCTATTTAACTTAGGTGAGCATGAGTAGAGAAAACATTCATCCCATATATAACAATGGAGTTGTTACATGTGCACTGTTCCCAGAATAGCTCCCCCCGAAAATTACTACTCGGCTTGTTTTATGGGCTTTCACTAGAGAGGCTAAAATTGAATCAAGTTTGAAGAACATCTATTTAAGTATCTTTTAAATTGTGAATGCTTAAAAGAGGGGATTTTTGAGCCTGGGGATTTTTTATTTTAACATTACATTTAATGGTGTCTTTGGCATTTAACGTGAGGGGGTGTATGTGGTATATCTCTGTGTGTATGTTTATATCTAGAGAGAGATAACTCATGTGGAATGAAAATCCATTTAGCAGAAAAATGAGATCTCTTGAGTGTTTGTATTTTCTGCTGGAACTAGAAAACACTAGTACTATAAAAAAATAAGACACAGAATGATCTAAACCAATAAGATATGATTTTATGCCAAGACGTGAGAATGGATCTATATCTTTATCAGGTTTCTCTCACTCAAGAGATGAAAATCACATGGAAGCTTGTTAGAAATTCACTCTATACAGTATATCTTTCAGAAATACATTGTAAAGATGTCTGACAGTTTCCAAAGTGAATTACAGGCTCAGGGGTACTTTCTGCCCCCTTTCATGTACAAATGCCACAGCCCAGCCAGGCCCATCTACACGCATGCATGGACATGCACAGCAAAGCGAAACACAGAGGCATCCCAACAGGTTGCCTCCAGGCCTCTGCGCAGTGCAAGATGCAGGATCAGGGTCGCTTAAACTTTTCCGCAATTCAGAGCAGATTGCCGGGAGCCTGTGATGACTCGGCCTTGCATTGGGATGTTTTCCCACCTTTTAAACTCAGGCTTGAAAATTCAATGAACAGACTGTTGAACTGGTGGAACAATCAACACTACAGAGGGGCCAGAGTCCTGCGCAGACCTGCCGTTGTCCAAGTGGCATGCGCTGCTGGCTCCTTGTCCCGTTGTCAAGTGCACATTAGCTAGTCCTTCTCCGGATGCAGGGATCCCCTGCCTTCAGCAGGGAGGAAGAAAAAAACAGGGTACCTTTTCTGGGTAACATTTATTCCTGTTATACTCCATACTGGGGAAGCTGCAACCTCTGTCTCTTGATTTTCCTCCTCCTTTTCTTCCCTCTCACTTACTGTGTCTTGGGCGGATGTGTTTGCTATTGTAAAGTCTATTGAAACATAAACATATACTTTTAAAATAGCATTTCACTCTGACAATACTCCTGGAGAGAGCTGAGAATATTATGGTGGAGATAATGTACTCCAGACAATAAGAGAAGACAGGAGCGGGAAGCTTATCTGCTAGAAGCCCTATTGCCTATTTAAACAATAATCCCCTTCAAAATGATGTTTTTCTGTGTACGCTTAAAATGCATGATCTTCAGCGTGTTCGTGTGGCTTTTAATAGCCTGGATAATTTTCCATACAGTTAATTCCCTGAATATATTCTCTTTTGCTTCTGCAATTTGTAACATGGGTTGTTCCTGTATGGGTGCAGGCTAACCCCTTCTGGAGCAGCCTCCCCAGCCAGGCAGCACACCGCCGCGGAGGTGCTTGGTGGGGACGGCCGCTGCGTGCTCGAGATGGGTGGGTGGCTCTGCAAAGCCTTATGCAGCTACCATTTCTTTTCTGAAGACAGATTTTAGGGTTTTATTTTTCTTCCCTGCTTTGATTTCTGTGGTAGTGGAATCACAAGGGTTTTGTCTCTGAAAGCAACGCTAAGCCCAGATGTGGAAAGAAAGGGCTAAGTGACAACCGATGAGCAGCCGGGGGAGGTGGGGGGAGATGTCCTGCATTGCAGAGCTGTGTCGTGATGCTCTGGAAGCTGTGAAGAGCCCAAGATGTTGCTATGAGCCAGGAGAGCGTTCCCCAAGGGAGAAGGGTGCAGGAACTCAACCTACGCCATACCCCACAAGGAGCTCCAGGGGAGGGGGGCTGCTCAGGCTGGAAATAAGGGCAGGCATGGACAGATGTATTTCCACTTCTGAACTTCAGTGCTTCCAGGCAGCCTAAAAGGATCTTTAAAACAAGGACTATGCTTAGTCCCACTGATGGGGACAGAGAAAGCAGATCATTTTGCATTCACTCCAGAGACATGGACACCCACAGGTATGGAAAAACCCTTTTGCCCACCTCCATATGGGCCGTTGGACCACCGAGGGAGCGGGAGCTCAGGGTTACAGCACAGGAAAGGTCGGCATGGCAGATCTTCGTCTGGGTGTAAATCAGCATTATCTCTTCCAGGGAGAACAATGCCAGCTCAGTTTACACCCGCTGAGGATCTAATTGGCATTTGGCTCTGGCTGCAAAATTAGGATTGCTTCATCATTGTGCTTCTGATCCTGTATCACGGGAATCAATGAGGAATTTGATTACAGGCTCCTATTGGGATTCTCAGCCCAGCCTGGGGACGTTAATCATCAAAGTTGTGACTGAGGGATACAGAGAATTGGCTGGGAAATTCAGATCACTTTTCAAAAGGAAAATGGAAGCCAAGCGTATGCAGTCTGGGAGAGTTTAATTATGGCTGAAATTTAACTTGGAAAAGAAAACAGCTGAGAGTTGATGCTGTTTTGTCGTTGACTTGTGCTCAAGCTCGACTCCTTTCCTTTCTTCAGCTGGAATATGGGTATGGTGGACATAACAACTACCCCCTGGAAAAGAAGATAGATGCTGGTGTGGTTATTAATCTTCTGGCACATTGTGGCTTTAGATATAATGAAATCTCATCTGCCCCTGCCTGGGGGGATGCAGATACATCACATTACTGGCCCAGATCACTTTTCCCCCATCTTTCCTTCCAACCAGTCCTGGCCAGTCAACCCACACTGAAGATATACAAACCATATGAACTATTACCTCCAGCCGGGCTTGCGTTGGGCATGAGCCTGCACCCACTGGTGCTGCTGGGTGCATCCCTTTCACAGCAGCTGGTGCTGGCCTGCTATCAGTGCAAGAATCACACAGATGGAAATACCATGTCTTCTGCATGGGGTGGGTAGTCTAGGAGAGAGATTGCACCCCACAGCCCTCTCCCAGCTGGCATCTGTATTTGAACCCACCCATTAGGTTCAGCTGAATTACTAAAAGCTCATTTTGCATTGCAACACCATGACACAGATGAGCAATGACTTTGGATCATGACCCATTGATGACAGAAGTGAATCAACGCATCAGAGATGAACAAAAGAGAGATTATTAACTCAGTGGTTAATGCAGAGTGCCAAAAATCAGGATTTCCCTCTGGCTCTGTACTGATTAGTGTGTGACCTCAGGAAAACCTCATGGCATCTCAGAGCCTCAGTTTCCACCTGCAATATAGTGATAAGGCTCACTGCAACTTTTCATTACTGATGAAGAACTGATCTTACTGGGCTTGGAGCACCAAAAAACCAGTAAGTGGAAAGATCTGCTGTCGGTTGCTCTCCCTCCGACCCAGTGGGGCTAAGCAGGGTCATGATCTATGAATGCAAAATCTGTCCCTAAGTGTGGGTGGTTTTATTTGTTTTCTTCGATTTAATGAACGACTCTCCAACCTGTTTCCAAACTCATGAGACACCACCTACTGCTAGGAAAACAAAAAAACACAATGCATTTCTCTGTGGCAGCAGCAGACTCATAAGCAGACCAGAAAATAAGGTATGTGCTTCTAAGGACTGTCTCATGGATATACACGAGTTACATCCTCTTCCATCATTTTGTTGATTAATAGGCATAATATCGTGTCTGATCACCGCAGTAAGTATACTGTGAAAGATAACCACTGAAGACATCTAATTGTTTTCCCTTTGGGTTTTTTTGGGGGGTAATGCTTTAAAATAATGGCCCTAATCATTATTAATTCCTTTGGTGTTGACTGGAATAGCATCAATCACAACTAACTCATTTGCTATTAATGTGGATGTCACAGATACTTCTGTAGGGTTTCTTTCTGCTAGAATTCAGTGTTCATTAGCTGGAGCAGGTTTTTTCTCCCATTGTTCCTGGAGGGTTTTGAGAAATCTCTTGCTGGGGGGGAGGCATCAGGCTGTATGCTTGGCTCATCTGGTGTGCAAAAGGATAGGTCTTCTTTTAAATGCAATGACCCCTCGTTTTCCTCTCTGGCACAGAACTGACCCTTCTCACTCATCCGCTCTGTGTACGCTGCTCTAGTCATCAAAGATTAAAGACAGATTCCCACACTCTCTGAAACTGTCAGGAGACCCCCAGTTTTTCTTCACACACTTTCCAACCCGGCATATAGAAGAGAAAAAAAGCAAAGTTTTAATTTGCTATGCTGACAAGCCCAGGATTTTAAGATTAAGCTGTGTGTCTAATGATGCTAATTAAGGAAATCTCTGAAGATCTAGCTGTGATCATAATAAATAACAATAAGGTCCCCAATTTCCCTCTGAAAAAGGCATTGTGAAGGGGATGAAATCAATTTCTGGGGCAGTTGCAGCTACTGCAAGATTCCCAGCAATGGAGATGCTCTGCTGGTCCTCCAGCTCTTGCTGCTCACCTCGCTGTTGTGGATTTGCTTTGCTTTTTTTTTTTCCTGGATGGTACCAGCTGCAGGCTGGACTTTGGCCTGCCTTCCCCTCTTGAGACTCCTCTTGAAGGGGATGTGCCAAGGGGAAAACATGCCCTTGCTAGTGTTTTCCAGCAACCTAGAGCACTGCCTGCTGTGGGCATAGAGCTCCCCACAGCATTTTTGAGTTACCTGCGCAGCAATGTAGGTTGTGAAACACAGTGACATTCAAAAGACCTTCAGGCATCCCATCTTGCCTCCAACTGCTACAGAAGTGCCATGGGTTCCCAGTATTCCTGTATCACATCCACTCACCATTGACAGGCATCTCCGACCCCATGTGTTGTCTACGATGCCTGTGTGTAGGCACCTGAATAGCTCCCTTGGTGTGTGGCATAACTTTGAGCTTAGCAGTGCCCTAGCCAGGCCTCCTCTAAAGTCTGTCACATAAATCTACCCCTTAACTGCCCTAAACCAGTCCTGGGGTGGCACCACTCTAGTGGCCTTTTGTCAAGTAAAGGGCTCGCTTCTGGCTCGGGGCTTTGGGACCGTGCTGGTGAAGTAGCTGTAGGATTTCTACTAACTACAACCCTTTCTCCTGTAGTTGAGTGGCAGTTTCGAAGCCAAGACACCTGAGCTGCAATCACTGCTTTGGCCACGTGTGTTTTCTTGTTAGTGGGCTGATTTGCTACAAAATGCTGAGGGTTTCACATGCCCGTTGATACTGTTCTTTGATGAATTCAGGAAAATGCCAGTGGAGCCTCTTGTCCCCTCTTTCATTTCCAATCAACTCAGTATTCCATATTCTCCACTAAAATAAAGTACCTCCCATTGGCCATACCCTTGTGAGCAACCCTACAAAAATAAAAAATGTGCATGTGTTTGTGCGTGCACGTGCACGCAATCCAAACTTGTGTATCATGCCTTAGAGCAAGGTCTAATGAGTGGTGCCAAACTAAAGGCAGGAAGGGACTGGCTTAGCATTCCCTGAGCATCCTTTCTAAATTCATTGCAGTTAGTTTTCCAGTGTTGTTGTAAAACCCAATGACTTTGTCATAGCTCACAGTAACATCTCCTTTCAGCAGCAAAGATAACCCTGCTGTTGTAATAGATGCTAAGAGAGACTTCCAGCTGAGACATGCTTCCGCTCAGCTCCTCCTGGCTCATCTGGAGTAAGCTGCTTTGTGGCTCATCCACGAGAAGATCTTCATTTCAGCACTGCCTCGGGACACAAGCTCTCCCAGCTCTCCTTTGAATGGAGGGCTCCCAGGGGTGAAGCACACAGCGATGCCTCCTAAACCCGAGGAAAATAGCAGGCACCAGCCTGATATAAAGTTTCCTGTGTTTATCTTAGGAATAAGAGGCAAGATCAAAGTCCTTGGAAAGGAGAACATAAACCGAGAGATGTGTTTCTCCCAATCTTTCCCTTGGTTTTGCAATACACAAACACAGGCATCTTTAGGAACTCAGCCCATTTCGCAGTTAGATCTTTGCCATCCACTGGAGATTACAGCCCAGGATTTTACCTCTCCACTGCCGTGAGTGAGCGCTGGACTGCCTTTTCACCCCATCCCATTCCCTCCCAAGTGATCCCTCCCGAGCATGCACAGTCCTGGTATCAGCCGCTGCCCCAACACCATGAGTTAGCCTTAGGGGTAGGGCAGTTTTGTCATGTCATATGTGTCCTGGGATAAGGTTGCCTGCAAGAAGATGGTTTACTCATGCTGATAATGTTGGAAGGACTGCCTTGCCCTTCATACCGTCTGTTTTCCGCAGTTTGAGTCTGATTAAGTATCAAACCCTGATGGGATGTTGGCACTGCTGAACTGACTCTCCTAAATCCCTGACCTGGTGCTTTCTCTTAATCCATCTGTGCTTCTGGTAGGCAAACAAGGTCACATCAGGCTTCATGATGCCTTCTCCAACCCTTCCATAGTTAAACTTCCAGAGAGTTCGTATCTTTATTTAAAACATTGTAAGCTGCCTGTCTCTAATTATGGGCTGCAAATGTTGATTTGGGATTGGGGCTGCTTAGAAACTCTATACCAATATTGTTTTCTATTGGAAAACACTGTTCAGTCAAAACCAAAATTTCTTGGGATCAATGAAATGTCAGCATCTTCTTCCAGGGAAAAATCTGAATTGTGGTGAAAGAAAACTTTGGTAACTTCTGTTTGGGAAATTTTTAAGTTTTGAAATTTTCAGTCCTTGTAACATACGTGGAGGTTTTTATTTTAATTTTTGTGTAAATTTCATATCTGCATAATTTGAGTTTAACATGCCTATAGAAATGCATAAAGATAAAGTAGACTAATATCCTATGCCAATAGCCCCTGTTACCACAGATGTGCTGCTGGAAATGTTCTGCCATTCTTTTTTGCATCTCTTCATTAAAATCCCATGAATAGTTGCTGCTTAGCACTAATAGAAATACGTCTTTATTTTTTGGCACAGTGTTTCCTATTTCTATCACAATATAAAATTTAAATTCCAAAACAAAAATTGGCTGGTCATTCTGCCTGTTGGACAGCTAGGAAATCAGGTTTTTTTTCCTGTTCTGAATTGGATTAAAACCAAATTTCCTAACATCTTCTTTTCCACTGTGATGAAAATGTTCTATCTACAGTGTTTTCTAATCACTGCAGCAGGGATCTATGGGAGTTCATGGACTATTTCTAATGGATCCGCAAGATGCAGCTGAGAAAAACAGGTTTGTTGTGCAGACAGTTATATGTGCTGTTCAGGGCTTCCCTCCTCTACTAGAAAACACTTGAGAATTGCAGATAGAGAATGTTTTAAAATTGCTCTTTCACACACTGTACTGGCAAAAATCTGCCCCATCACCTACTGTAATTATAATTTACAAATTCCCATAAGCATGCTGATAAAATGGTCCTTGTTTCATTTATACACATTTTCCTGTGCCCTTGGCAAATAATTTACCTTTCCCTAGCCTCAGTTTCCTTTCTGGAAAAACAAGATTTTCTAATCATTCGCAGGAAGATTTTGGAAGAGGGAGTTCATATTTACAAAGTGCACTGAAAGAGAAAATAACTTGCTAGGGGAAATTTCTCATTGGAATAATTAATCTGATTCATCCAGGGCCAATAAGGGTGTCATTGCACAGCATTTCCTTACTGAGCCTAAAGAGACGAGCATGAAACAGTGAATGCCAACAGCCTGTCTGTATTCCCCAAGCCGCTGCGATTCTCCGGGCAAAGGGCTCATTGAGTCGGCAGCCGCAAGGCACTTGCAGATGGGGTTTGATGGAGACTGGTGTCCTGTGTTACTCCGGGTGCCAGACTGAATGGTACCACAGGCATCAAAGCTGGGAAGAAATCCTCTGCAGTGTTTTAAGCCTTTCTGTATTGTACTTTTAGCAACAGGGAAAGGGCCAAGGGATCCTTATAATTATTGAGCTGTAGTTAATAGCATAGTTAGTATTGTCTATTCACCCTTCTACTCAACCGCCAAAGGCCAAATAATTCACACATCTTGAAAGGATAGAGGTGGTGAGAAATGGGTAGAGGTGCCTCTGCAGTTACCAGGCTTTTCTTTAAGGCTGAAGGGCTTGATGTTTTCCCCAGCACTGGAGCAGGCACCCCAAGGATGGATGGCAGGTGCTGTTGCAGGGAGAACTTGCAGCTGCCAGGGTGGCCACCAGCGAGGAATGCCTGAGACTCCCCTGCCTGGCATGTCCCCTGGCCTCTGCTCTCCTTCAGGTCAGAGCTGAGGCTGAAGAGCCTGTTTGTATGCAGAGACCAGACCCAAAACTCTGATCTGGCCCGTGAGCCAGTGGCCACTTGCTTCTATCTCTTGTCTAATATTTGCATGCATTAAAATAAATCACTTTTTATTTTCAAGGACAGTGATTAATCCACCAAGCCCTTCTGCTGTTGCTCAAAGTGTATTAGCTGCTTAGCCCAGAAAAGAAGCAAAAGAATCTGTGTTTTAATGGCAAACAATGAGGTTTAAATACATCCCATCTCCTTTAACATCTCCTGGTAATTAGTGACAAAGGCCCTCCTGCTCAAGTACAGCAAATATTTAACACCCATCCCCATTAGCCTGAAATTTATTTACCAGCTTGACCTCTGGGTCTGCCAGGCATGGGAGCTGTTGCAGCAGCCAGCAAGCCTTCTCCCCACTCCCTAACCTCTCAGATGGGAGAAGGATGGGCTCCCCGACAGCACCAGCGAGGAAAATGCTCTCCTCATCTGCTGCTTTAGTCTTGCTTAAGATAAAAGACAATGAATGTCTCCCAGTGTGAACCATCACTCCAAAACACTTGTGGGATTGTGAAGGTGAAGCTTCCTAAGTGATATCTAATGGAAAGGGAAGTATTAAATGCCTAGAAGACTATAAAAACAAAGATGTGCCACTGTGCTGGGGAGTCCCAAGCATCCTGATAGGGAGGGTTCTCTGCAAATGTATCACCCCCCACTTGTCCCATTCTTGCCCTCACCAGTGGCAGTTATTGCGAGCAATCAGCAAAATCACACGTTGCTTTTCCCACTCATGGGTAGAAGTGGCAGGGCTGAGTTTCGTCTCTCCTGGGGCTCCGGTGCAGCGGTGGGAAGGGGGAATGGCTCTCCTCTGGCACCCAAGCCCGTAAGTCACGCTCAGCCGTCCCCGTGATGCATGGTAAACACCATCTTCTCAAGACGGGCGAGCGATGGAGCCATTAACAAAACAGATGATGGGGCGGCGTGCGAGCACGGTGCTCTGCCTCGCTGGCGGGTGTGCTCCTCTCCCAGCATTTATCTGGAACACGGCAGACACAGAAACTTTAGCACCTGCATGAAAATGCTGGGTTTTATTTCAAATGAATTAGTTGCTGGATTTGACAGACCTGTGGCCCCAACTCTCCTTTTATTCACTTAGTGGATGCAGCCTGGACATGCAGAGCCAGGCAGGACCTGGGCCCATAGAGCAAGGGGGGTGCTGCTGCTTGCCCCAGGGAGGGATTTCAGGCCCCTCTTACAAACCCCCATCCTGTATTCCCCCTGTGGCCTCCCTCAACAGCTCCAGAGTGAGTGCATCAGTGATCTGTGGGTGATCTTTGGTTGATGCTGAGCATATTGCAAAATCATTGTCCTCTTTCTGGCTCTCCTCTCCACAGTGCAGGTGGCTGTAGATATGGAAGAGAGTGCCAGAAAGTCTGCAGAGTCTCCATTACTGGAGGTCTTTTAAAAGAGGTGGGACAAACATCCATAAAGAGTGATTTAGACTGCGTTGTTCCTTCCCTGGGATAGAGGGACAGATGAGATGGACTCTAAAGTCTCTTGTAGTTGGACTGTCCTCCTACCTTTACCTCAACCTCTCCATCTCTTTAGATCATTGCAACCAATGTGCAATGTTTAAATGTTCTCCCTTGCATTAGGGAGCCGTGCCTAACGAGATCAGCCTGCACTGCTGTGTGCTTTCTGTGTCAGTAACAACGGTGACAGTGCGATCAGGCCTTGCATGAATAAAAGTGTGTCCTTTCCAGCCAGAACCAGGCCAAACTCTTATTCATCCCCAGACTTTCAATCCAATTGCTTTTCTCCACAAGTCATTTGCTAGAAAATACTGTGTGAATCTCTAGGTGTTTACCACTGCCCACACCTCCCTGTGTCCTGGGGTAAACCTACACTTCAGAGCTTTCCATCTTGGTCATCCAAAACAGAGAAGGGCCTGAGTTTTTGTGCCTCATCTGAAAGACCTGTCCATGCATGGTGATCTGGGTGAAATTGTTTTTTTTCTGCTGCACCTTGCAACAAGAGCTAGAGTAGAGGTCCTAAGAGCAAACCCATTGGGATGCCTGCCTGTCACTTCAAGGTGTTTTAATTTGGATGCTTAAATCACCAAAGTACCTCAATCCCTGCCCAAGGGCACACAGGAGCTAAGTCTTTTCACTGCAGCAGCATTCAATTCCCTTCCTCCTACAAATGAGCTTGAGCTGTCCTGATAATTAGTACTTTATCTTGGATGGCACAAAAAGGAAAGGGGGGGCTGTCCTCAGCCCTCACTGCTGGGCAGCCTCCCTGTTTCTTCTTATTAGCTGTGATAATGATGGGAGAGAATAAAAGACCCAGAGCTGCTTCAGTCACCTCATTTCATCTGGTCTGAGATTCGAGTCACTCGAGTGTCAAGAGAGCTTTTTAATTTCCAATATCACTGCTGCCAGAAATTAAAAATAAACTGGGAGCAAAACCATCAGATTAGCCAATCACACTGGAATTGCCTTTATTGTTATTGTTACTGTTGTTATTATTATTATTATTTGATCAGTTTTGGGAGAATTAAAGCTATTCAGCAAATCAAAATATGTCTTGGATTTGAATGGACTGGTATTAACTATTCAATAGTCTGTATTAGTGACGGGCTAATAGCCTGAAACATCGCAGCATGCTCTGCTGGAATCGAGTTTAAATTAACGCTACCAGTTCATAAAAATTGCCTGTGTCTATATAACTTTCATTGTGGCATCTTAAAACATTTAATTAGCTAAAGTGACTGGGTGAAGAACCCCAGATGTAATCGAGCCAGTATCTTGACAGTGCTAAAAAAACCAGGAAAACAACATGAAGCCACCGTGACCCACAGGGCCGCATCCAGCAAAGCTGCTCCGCTCCCACCACCAGCCACGGACGCCAGAGTGGGAGAAGATCCACTGTAGCATTTGGGAGTGACATCCATTGCCATACTCAATCAAGGCGAAGCTAATTGCACTTCAGCTGTGTGCAGGCCGGGCGAGGGCCTGTGTGCTTTGCTTCCCCTCAGGAGTTAAACTGACAGGAGCCAGTGCTCGCCAGAGGCACTCGTTAGTCTTATGGGTCGTTCCCTACCCATGAGGGCATGGCATGGTCCCGAGGAAGGCCCAAATTAGCACTTTTCCCTGGCCCCTCAGCTGTGAAGGGTTTGGCTGCCCGAGGGTCTCACAGCCGGGGTGCACGCTGGGCCTGGCTGCGCCCAGCACTGCTGCCTGCGCCGGCTGGAGAAAAGGCCACAAACAGATGAACTATTCCAGCTCCTCACCCTGTTATAAATGTTACTGACTGATCCCACCCTCCACGTCCCCAAACGCCTGCCCGGCTCGGAGGATTCACTCCAGGGTTTGCTCATGCTAAGAAACAGCAAGTCCTCTCACGTGGGTGCCTGCCTGCACAGCGGGGTGTACAACCCCCCCTCAACTCCCTGCGTGCCCCCGAGCCTCCTCAGCGCTGATGGAGACATTTCGGCTGCACTTTCAGATGAGTCCTTTCATGTCAGCTCAGGGGAAAAAGACAAAGCAGCAGAAGAAAAAGGACATACTGTAAAGAAATGCTTCAGAACAGCTGCTCTAACCTCACTCCCTCTGCTGCCGTAGAGAAAAACCTTTTAAGAGTGGCAAGGCACAAATTAAGGATAGGGGCTGCTACCCTTATACAAATATACACAACCCTGCTCACAGTCCCGGTAGATAGTCTCAGACATGAGACCACGCATCCAGACTGAAATTACCCCTTGCAGTTTGGGGCTGCAGAGGTGGAGTGCGAAAAACAGGACTGAATGATACTGAAAAGAGGAGGAGAGGGATGCTATCCAACTTCCAATATCCAATATCACAGACTTTGTGTGCACTTATGGCCATTCTGCTGTGTTAATCAAATGTGTTACGAAAGCCAATGCAGAAATGCACTTTTGCAGTAGAAAAGGGCCTGCCCTCTGTGAAGACTATCCTGGGAAAACACCAGTGATAGTGCTGAGATTTTGTCGTTGTACAGAGGAGGGCATAGTTTTGCTCTCCCTGCAGTGGATGAAGTCTTACAAACTTTGGATCTCTCACCAGGAAAGTCCTAGTTGCTATTCCTGACTCCTTATTGCTGGCCTGTGCTGCCATCTCCCCAAGCATCAATAAGGTTATTACGTAAACTGGATTTTCCACAATATATTTTTGTCTCACAAAAAGCCATTCCATTTTGACAGGAAACATCAATTTGACATATTCTTGATCCATTTCCCTTTATTTTCGTGGCACATTTTTATTCTCAGACTTTGGTAGCATGAGTACTTGGGAGAAGGAAACAGCAGATTACATCAGCGGGAAGCTTCATCAGATCTGTTTGAACAAGGTGGCATCGATGTAGCAGTAGTGGCTTTAAGTTTTAGGTCCCCAGCCATGTGAAGGCTCAGGAAGACGTATGTTACCAGCCTTATCCCCTTTTCCCACATGGATGCAGCCACTCTACATGTCATCCTCCCTGTGCACGCTAAGAGGTGTGTGAAGATGCATGAAATACATTTTGTCATTTCCTCTAACATAAGGAAAAAACACCTTTGTCCTCAGATAGGAGGTCCTAAATTTTGTACTGAAGAGAAATTTAAAATTACACATTCAGTTATTAAATATTTGATTCCTAATTCATACGTCATCCCATGCTGATCGCCTGGCTTTTGTAATTAATCAGGAAACAGCAATAAGCGTGCTGGATTCCTCTCTTCTTCCTTCTGGTTGCAAATTTTAAACCATTTGCAAGCAAAGTATTATTGACAAAATTATGTGAGTCATTGTGTATAATAAATAGATTTAATGATGTGTAGACAATCACAAACAAAAAGAAAAATTCATTGCATAAATGATTTCTTATTAATTATTTGCTCCATTCCAGTGCTTGCCGATACCTCACGGGAATTTTGAGGATCAATTAGCTAAGGTTCAGATAGGATCTTGAATAACATTTCAGGAATCTAAAATACTGCATATTAGCTGAGGCTTATTCTGTGAATTTTTCTTGTTTGAGTGGACTTCATCAGATCTTTACAGTCCATTTCATAACTGACCACTAACTTTGAATTTATAATTATTTGCTATGCAAATCTCCAAATATTTAATGTCACCTTTATTTCACATACTAATCAGCTGTCTGCTTCACTCTGATTTGTGTGTATAGTTTTGACTTTAATGAAGATTTGAGTGTTTACATGAATAAACATTTGAGAGAATAAATTTAGTGTCCAGTCTCAAGTGTAGTACATTTTAAAGCCAGAAGAGACCATTTGAATAATATATGTGTAAAACAGATCATTTTATACCTTCCCAGTAGTTCTTGCAGTGAAGGGAATGAATTTTTTCCCGCCACACAGGTGAGTGCTATTGAGTTCAATAACGTCTTGTTGAATAAAAGCGTATCTTATAGAGCATATCCAGTCTCTATGAAAAGACTCCAGGTGATGATAAATGCACCCCTTTCCTTGACAAAGTGTGCTAATGGTTGTTCTCCTTCACTGGTGCAAAGTGAAGGTATAGTTCCTATTGAAAGTGGTTTTCAGTATCATTATTAGTTAGCTTTTCATAGCCAAAAAAAAAAAAAAAAAATCAAAAGAATGCTCCTTTTAGATCTCCATGACATTCACAGCTCCCACAGCAGACGGTCTAGTGAGTAAATATAAAGTAACAGACTTTCTAACCACACTATTTACTTGGTTCTTTGCAATGGCTCTGAATGAGCCATTAAGGACTGTTGTGTAAATATAGGATTATGGGCTCTTTAAACACATGCTATTCACTTGCTCTGCCATTATGGGGATCTCTCACCAGCAGGCTCCTACTGACAGACTTTTTGTTAATCCTTCTTTCATGGGAAAGACAGCAATGGCTCTCTGCTCCTTGCTTTGCCATCCACCTGTGTAACTTAAAGCTAATGGGAGAGTTCTGCCTTTTTGGCAGAGCACATAGAGAATTTGTGGTCCTCCTGAGGTTAAAATGATCACGGCAAGAGTGTTACATTTTGGCATCCCACTCAGGTGACTTCATTAGGCTGAGGCAAACTCTTCATGCATCTCTCCCAGTCTTTTCCAAGGATACTAATGGATTATTCTACCAATTTATATAAAGACAAGGGTGATTGCAGTCACTACTGTACAGTAATTATCTAGTTCAAGAGGGATCCATGTTACATTGAGTCCACACTCGTTACAGACTCCAAAACAGCTCACACCACCTTTGAGCAAGCTCAAGACTGGTAGTAAAAGATCAAACAGCTATGTATAGACTACCCACTAGTGCTGTGGTCAAAGTTATAATCAACAGTCCAGATTAGATTTTCTAGGATGCTGCATTTCTTTAATCAGTTATATCAAGTCATATCAATCAAATATATTAAAAAAATAAAATCCTGGAAACACAAATGCACTCTAATCTTCTGCTCTTATTCATTCTCAAAAATACTACATTTTTACAAGATGTGCTACCATTTGGCCTGGAGCTATTGGACTTTACAGCCTACCAGCAGCAGTGGGAAGACACTGAGGTGACAGAGTGACAAGGAGGAACAATTCCAAACACCAAGGAGAGCTGGGAGAGCTCAAATCGTTAGGAAGGGTACAGGGAACACCATGTACGCCCAAACAGCAGGAGGAGTTCTGATGTCTGACACAACATTTGGCTTGCCAGTCCCTTCACAACAAGGTCTTATGGTGGGCGAGGATGGAGAACTAAAAAGGCGGTAGCTTAAGTGTCTTCTTATTTGCTTCCTACTCCTTTAGGTAACGTTCTAGGTCAAGCCAAGCTATACATAGTGTAAGAAAGGGATGCAGAACCAGCTTCCACCATCTGACACCATTGGCTCTCTTATGCCTTGTGTTGTCTAAATAACGAGGCAGAGCAGGGGACACTCCACCACCACTGCAGTTCAGAGGAAGTGCAGTCTCTCAAGGATATACACAGCATCAGAGCTTATCCTTAACCAAGATCCCAGAGAGCAGCAAGTTCCCATATGCTGTTTGCACTGGGAACTGCAAGCTATATGATAACGTGCTAAAATATCTCCACTCACCTGAGTACATCACTTCCATATCTTCCCTCTGTTCCTGGAGCAACACTGAGTTTCCTGACAGTAGGGCAAGATGCAGCCCAGCAGATCCAGTTTTAATTCCTTTCAGTGCTTCAAGTCTCATTTCAACAGGAATGCTAAGGCTTCTGCTTCACCAGAGCCTCTCACATCTTAATAATAATCAGATACTGAGCTTTCCAAAAAGATATGCTAAGTCTGAGCCTGGGGCTGGCTCCAAAGTCTACTGAACTCGAATGAAATATTAACTATGATTTGGATTAGATGCTTTATGGTTCGACAGGCAAGAGAGAGGGGCTGGTTGCTCCTTGCACTCCTACAGATGTAAATCATCTCAAAGGGGAAGAGAGGGTAAAGCCATGATTTTCCTACTTTCTGCATCAGTCCTTTGACCTGGTAACTAACAGCATCACCTTCTCCCCAGGACAGCTAGGCCGGTTTGTGCCTTATGTGGGGATGTCTCCTGATATCTTCTGCATGGACCAAACTGGGGGTAGCAGTATAGCCTTAGGGTTTTTTATCTTCAACAGGCTGAAGGACCATGAACTAACTAGTAACCCTTGGTTTTACACCTGATTTTACCTGTGTCCACAGAGGCCAATTTCTTTTATAGCTCTAATTTACCAGGGCTACAAATGTGAAGCCACAAAGGGTCCTAATACTAGACAGCTTTGCTTAAAAGGTAGCAATTAATAATCCCACTGCTTTTCCAATTTCCTATTTAAGTTTTTGTGTCCTTTATTGTGTGTCCTTGGCAGACATTTTAAGGCTTTTGTCTTACAGATCTTGAGATGCTTAGAGGTTTGAGATCTCTGTGGCATGAAAATATATAAAGCCATAAGCTCAGAAATGACACAGGCCTTGTTAGTTAGTGGCTGTATAATCCATGTCATCTGTTTGTGCTTCTTTCTCTATTTCTGGTGGCTTGAAGAATGTATGGAGGGTGGAGTACTTGAGCTAATAGCCTCCAGCTAGCTGAACATGGCAATATCTAGCCTTGACTTCAGTTGCTTTGGACAACCTATCCAGGATTGATGATGTTGCTGCATGGTCTGTCCATGGAAAAGCCATGGTCTTTTCTAGGATTTTATAAATAATTGAGTCTTTCCTTAGGGGAGGAACAGACATAAAATTATAATTATGAAATCGGAATGTTGACTAGATGAGACAAAATTCTTACTTTCATGATACCTGCTAGAAGACTTCTAATGACAAAACATACTCAGGATGTCACTTTTACACCACAACCTAAAGATAGTGAGGCCAGACATTTTGGATGCCAGGCTGCTGTATCTACCTCAGGCTCAGCCAGAATCCCTCGCAAGGCATGGGCACTGTAGCTGCAGTTGCCTACAGTACAAGACACCACTTGGAGTTCTGTGGAGAACTTGTTGGGAAGATACTGAAATCTCCCACTAATGCACTTGTTTGTTTAAAACTATTTCAGCCTGCCTTTGTCAGCCTGTTTGATAGTGTTCCCAGCAAAGATTTGGAGTAGATCTGAAGTCTGGCTGGACTTTTCACTTTAGCTCAGTGACCCGGCAGGTTGGCATCTCAAGGAGTACGCTTTCTAATCAGCCAACTAACAGCACGTTTTGTGTCACAGGGAAACCTGACAACATCGCAGCAGTTAAAAATATCTTCGTGGCTACACTGAAGTTCCATCACACAATCTATTCAAGCTCTTGAAAACAGCTCATAAATTTTACAAGGGAGGAACAGCTGGAGTTGGCATCAGGGAGTGCTGTTGTTTTGGCTCGCAGATACAATAATTCCCTAGTAATAATAAAAAAAAAAATAATCTGCTACACACATGCTAGTCTCGTGAATGTGTTTCCAGGGTGTTTTTCTGTTCTTTCTCCCCCCTCGTTTTTTGTGAGTGTTTTGAGTTTGGGTGATAATTCTGGAGCTGAAAATGTTTTTAGTGGTTTCATTTAAAAAGCAAAAGGGGAAGAAAAAGTGATTTCTTTTTCTCCATTGTGTTCTAAATCATTTCTGACCCTAAGAAACAAATGCACAAACAAACAAACAAACAAAAAAAGCCATGAAAGCTTTGATCTACACAAAAGAAAACTGACCAGTATTTAATGAAGAAGGAAAATAAGGAAAGCTCTTTCTCTAAACACATTACTGATCAGAAAAGAACATCTTCAGTCATTCTGAGTACTGCGTTTGGAGCCTTAGGAGCAGAACTATCTTTATGGATAGGAAAAGCGAGAACCTACCTATTTTAGGAAGAACTCAGAGGTAGCAAAAAAGCCAATTTGAAATATCATATACATTATTTGGTGACATTAATTCTTACAGAGTAAGTTTCCATTTTACTGGGGAGTAAGGAAATTGAAAAGAATGCATAACAAAATATATTGTTTCCTGCTCAGCATATAGATCCATAGGCCCTATCTAGAGGATCCTTGTACCCATGGATAAGTCAGGGAGCCACTACGCAGACAAAGGGATCTGCCTGCAAAAGGTAGATCTTGCCTTGCATACAGAGTTTCTCCCATCAAATGGTATGTGCTGAGATGTAGGTACTTCTGGGTCAGCAGGTGACTCTTCTCTGCGGGTTGCCTTGCCTGGTACTTGCCAAGAAGCGTAATGTGAGCCCAGCACCCCATCTCTGGTGCTGGCCAGTAGCTGATGCCTAGGGAACAGGATAGGGGCCACATGATTACCCTCCTTCAAACGCTGCACCAGACTGTTTGTAGTTCAGGGAGTTTCTGAGTCCAAGGTGGCACCTCTGTACTTAACGGTTCTTAGTGGATTTTGTTTCTGTGAATTTATCCAGGCAATATTTTGCACCCATGTAAACTTTCAGCATCCACGGGATCCATGTCCTGCAGCTCAGCTCCACGGAAACTGAAGAACCGCTTCACTGTTTTTGTGTCAAATCAGCTTGGTACCTTGTACTAGATAAGAACTATTGACCCCTATTCGCCTCCTCCAAGTCACTGGGGATTTGGTCAATCAAATCTGGGATTCTCTGCTTCTAGAGAAACTGACTTTTCAGACAAGATGTAAAACCAGGAATCTGTCCCAGGTGATGAAGGAGCAAACTGAGATGTTTCAGGAAGTCTTCAGAGGGCTGCTGGGGTTGAGTTGCTTTTGTCTCCTGTTGCAAAAAGTCCTTCTGAAGCTCTCCCACCACAGCGAGAGCATAGGTCCTACGCAGAGAATCACAGAGTCTAATTTGGATATGGACAAGGCAGAATGCACAAAAGCAGACACAAGTCTGAGGAGTGATGGACCCTGGTCTTTTGTGGATAACTGAAGGAGATCTGGGAAGGAGACAGGGCTGTTTAGCACTCAAGGAAAGGGATGAGCAGTGGTACATATTGAAGGACAGCATGATCCAATGGAAAGGGCTTCAGTCTGGGGCTCCAGGATGCCTGGAATCTCATCCCAGCAGTAACCCTGGCTGGCTGGATTGTATTGGCTTTCACATTTTTTCCCTGGGTGCGAAATAGAGAGGCTGATACTGATTCACCTTCAGAAAGTGCTGTGAAAGCTATAGATGAAAAGTGCAAGGGAAAAGTTAAGCAATATTAATTATTATGAAGCCGCAAGGTTCTCCAAATAGAAGATGCTAAAAAGTACAAAGTGCTATTATATTTTTATTAAAAATGTTGTAGCCAGGTACTCTCCTCCCTTTCATTGAATGCGTCCAACTTCCTTCCTCACTGATGGAAATTGAATTACTTGCAGTGTTTTGTACTGAAATGTTTTATTATATTCTAAAAAAAAAAGATACTAATAATATAGATCCAATAATTAAATTGCCACCAGAAGGTGATAAGTCATGAATAGAACAAACAAAGAGAATAAAAGGGAAGAGGAATACAAAGAAATGTATTATATGACCAGCATATGGAATATTAAAAGGAAAAAGAAAACATAACCCTGATAATAAAGTCAGAGTAATGACTTTGACAGTTTATGTTCAAGGCACCATCTGGGCAAAGAAATGTTTTTCAAATTGCTGGTGTAACCCTTGCCCTCCTGAACTTCAGGGCAGAATTTTCCTCTGATCTGCATTTTCAGAAGTTCCTACTTCACTATTGCTAGCTACTGTTCCTGAAGGTATTTTGTACCTACAAAGTTTAAGGAGCTCTGCTTGTGTGTCTTTTGCTTTATCCTGTTTTTCTTCTGGCTTTGTGGGAGAAGAGCAGAGAAGGAAGGGTTAAGGGCTGGTGGGATGCCCCCAGCTGTGGTCAATGAGCTTTCAGGCCCTGCTGCAGGTGGTAAAAGGGAAAAGGCAGGAGGGCAGGGTGTTGGGATGATGGGCTGGGTTGGCAGTGTATCTTGTTGTCATGGCTTGGGGAAAGGAAAGGTAGTGGTCTTTCCAGAGGACCTCATGCTAGAGGAAGCTTTTAGGTCAGATCCTTGCTTCTGGGCAGGCTGTGCTTGCAGTGGAGACAGCTGGTTCTGGGCTACTTTGATATCTTTCATAGGGCTGGTAGGGCAGGGGGAAAGTGAGGCTTGTTTCATAGCATGTGTTAAAGCAGCTTCAGGATAGTCCTAATCTTCCCAGCTGAAACTGTGCTGGGGTTCTGCCCTACGAGCTGGGGCAGTAGGACATGCAGGTTTTGCTCCCTCTTGCTGCCTCCGGTCTGGGAGCAATCCCTTTGTGTCTTGAGACACAGCAGCCAATATTGCAAAGCTAATTTTCCAGCTCTCAGTCCTTTGCAGATGTTTCCATTAAGTTAGGATCCTTAGCTGACTGCTTTAGGGCATATTTCTTGCTACTTTAGGCTTCTTAATCTTGCTACTTTAAACTTCTTAACCACAGCAGAAATCAGGCAGGAAGAGGGAGCTGGTATTAAGGATTATTCAGATAACCACAGGCTGCAAAAAACCCCATTCATCGAGATGTTTTCATCGACAGGTCTTCATCTGAAAGCTTATGGAAGTGGCTAGAAGTAACCAGTCAAATGCTTCCTCTCTTTCAGATAAG
Organism: Fulmarus glacialis; assembly: GCF_000690835.1. Classification (NCBI taxonomy): domain Eukaryota; kingdom Metazoa; phylum Chordata; class Aves; order Procellariiformes; family Procellariidae; genus Fulmarus; species Fulmarus glacialis. The sequence goes on from NW_009217322.1 coordinate 66,721, forward strand.
CTCTGTAACTCACCCAGGTTTATAAAGCAGATCAGTGGTGATGAGCAAAGTCTAGACTTCAGGTTTTCTGGGTTCATTAGGATATTGTGTCTTTGTTTGGTACATGAACGTCAGACAGGGGCTCCCTTTCAGCTGAGACAGTGCAAGGCTTACAAGGCTATTGAAAACTGCAAACTGAGGAGCAGAGGTAAAGCAGCAGTGTAAACCAGCTTTCTCTTGATGGCAACCAGGGCTGGTGCTACAGTGTGGGGGGATGTGGCAGTAGGTAGTGATGTACCTCGGTGTCCCATGCTCCGCAGCTGGCTTTGCAAAGTGAAGGAGCAGCTGCCCCGTTTGCCTGGGTGTGGGGCCTCAGCCCTGCCAGCTGTGGCTGGAAACCTTCTGCAGCAAGTTTTCCCGTGTTTCAATTTATGCTTGAGATTTGAGGATGAAAGCCAGGAGGACTTAACCATCATAAAAACCACAGGAGAGCCTGCAATGACGGGTCATGTTAGCTGAACCAGACTGTGAGGCTGGCGTTAGTTTGGTTATGGGGGATTGATGTAGTTCTTTCCGATGTGGCAGACAGTAAATGCTGCAAGTGGCTGTTTGCCGAGACAGAACTTAAAAATAACAATCATTCCCAAGTGCGTCTCCTTCCACTTGTGCTAAGATGTTATTTTGCCAGCATATGAAAAAGGCACAAAGCGTTCAGACTAGACGATTTTAGGACCACAGTTTCTCTTGGCCTTCACCCTGACCTGAGCAAAGTAAAAAGCCACTAAATTCTGGAAAGCAAAGGAGAGAATAGCAAGGGAGAAAGAGGAAAGCAGCCTTCCCTAAAGTGCCTGTGAGGGATTTGGTCCTTTGAAACCCATCTATTGAGATGAGCTGTAGCCCTGGGAGGGAGGAGGTGAATCTATTTGTGCTTATACACTGTGCTGAATATCCAGAAATTTGGACACAGGAGGAGGTGAAATTGTTTATATTTATGTAAAGTTTGCAAGCCACAAAACACCATTTGTTTTCCTCATTACTGAGACTTCTGAGAGCAATATACACACCATGTGCTGTCTCGCTCTGTTTCCCTCGAGCTGGGTCTGGGCTTTCAGTGGGGAGCTGTAGGTGGGATGAGCCTGGACCCCCTGGCAGGAGGGGTGATGCCAGCGCCGGGTTCTCGCTGCCTTCGGATGCCCGTGTGCTCCATCCACCGTGCTGCCTGCGATGCACCATCCAGCACGGGGCAGATGTGTGACCCTAAAATTTCTCAAGGTCATACATTGTCCAAAAAGAGGATAACTAAGCGATGAGACCCCAACAAAGTCCCTCCTTAGGGTCCATCTGCAAAGAGTGTAGCAGCAGTAGGAGGCACAGAGAGTGAATCTGGGAGCTGGGGCTGCTAAAGAGACGGGCGAAAGGCACCCTGCCTCTGCAGCCTTCCTCGTGTCGGCAGGGCTCTCGGCAGCAGGAGGCAACTGCTCTGCTAAGTTATAATAAATGGTGCTTTTGATCGAATTCGGAGCAATTTCTCTTTAAGAGAATTCCCTTTAAAAGGAATAATAACCCTTTTTTTGGGACCTGAGAGTCGGCAGAAGAAGCTGGGCTTGTTTTCACGTTTTAGCTGTGAAACAGTATCGGGCGGCACCATCTGATTCCTTTTCTTACAATTCTTTTGTGTCTTTCCTTTTGTAAGCAAAAATGAGCACATTCAGGCGTGAGAGAAAGAAGTGAAATCAGATTGTATTGCATTTCTTTGGCATATATGGTGCAATGCAATATTTTTTTTCTCCCCTTAACTCCTGAAATTTCAGATACCCTGAGAAAAAATACCAGCACGTACAGAAACGGGGAATCAGCTTTCCATCTAAATGCTATTTAAAAAATCCCATAAATGTAAGTAGCCTTTTTATGCAGTTAATTTTTTTTCTTTTATCATTCCTCAGCTCTGTTTTCAGGTCTTCTCTTCTATGCGCTTTCAGATGAGCCCATGTCTTATGAAAGTGATGTTTTGTTAATGGAGACCATCAGCAGTTCTAACAGCAGGAACTAAGCTGAGTATTTCCTTCCCCAAAACAGCTCTGCTAATTTACTTCAGTCTAAAGTAAAATTGAAAAGATATTCTTTCAGTAAATTGTAAATTCATCTGAAAAAGCAGGATTTCAAGGGAACTAAAATTGCTCAGGTTACATTGAGAAAATGATTTGGGCTGAATAAAAAAGAGCAGGGCAAAACTGTAGGCACGTGTGACACATTGCATTTCAACACCTTCAAAGGGAAATAAATATTTGGAAATATTGCAAGGCTTCATTTTGAAGTTATTTTTAAGGGAAACCTTTTGTTTCAAAATGGCATTTTCCATTTAAAAAATGAATCTTCAAAAAGAGTTTTAAAGAAATAAGGGTCAAACATTCTGAATTATTTGTTTCAGCCTAAATGCAGAATTTCATGTTAGCCCCCAAATGACTTTTTTTCAGGGAGTTGAATCCTTCCTCCTGCAAATGCTCTGTTTTAATTTGACTCATGCATATTTTTTCCCCATGAAATTTTGGGTTTTGCAACATAACAGAAAAGCCACTTTCTATCCCTCCACCTGCCAAAGCCTTGGTTATCCAGCCCTCACACATGCACGCCACTTCTAGCGGATGCTGAAGCCTGGCCAAAATCATTCTCTGCTTCTCCATTCCCCAGCACTCCAGAGAGCTTTGCCAAGGCGGCGTAATGCCAACCTGTGCTCCACCGTTTTCCCATTCTTCAGTCCCTAGTGAAGCTGTTTCAGGAACCTCATTCCTGACCCACTGCCCATTTATCTATTCCCAAATGACCAGTCCTAGTGCATCGCCTGCAGCATGATTCCCCCGTGCGGATGTGGTTTCCCATACTCAGTCCCATGCACTCCTCACCATACCAAAAAGTCAATGTCGTTCACAACAAGCTCACTGGTACTATGGCTGAATGGTGCTGTGTTTGGGATTCAGTGGTTTTGTGGCATGGGGTTAAGATGAGACCCTTACGAAGTCAAGGTCCCTTTGAATCTCAGCTCTAAATGGGGCCTCTGGGCTTTATTCCAGTGGCTGGACTCATCCTGCCACTGCAGCGCTCCCCAGTCCCTTCCTGCCTCTGCTCCAAAGGCACCGCACTGCACCTCTTCTCACCAACCAAAAAAACCATGCATTTTTCTAGTGTCTGCCAGCACTGCTCCAAGATCTGGACAAGTCTCAGATAGGGCAATAGGCAGCTCAGCTGCATCTGCTAAGATCCAGCTCAGAGCTGATCTTACAAACGTTGGCTGATAAACCCATCCTTAGGAGGGTGAAGGGTGTGTATGTGTGCGTATGAGAAAGCGAAATTAGTCATTCTAATCGTAGGTTAGGAGCTGCTCTTAGGATCTGGGACAACATCAGCATTTTATCCGTCCTCGATCTGAAGTAAAAGTCTGGCTCTTTCTAAAGCACCTCTATGCTGTGGGGGTGGGGATGGCTTTTTCTCCCTCTTCCCCTGGTTCGTTCTGGGCAGATGTCTGATATTTTATCCTCTTAGCAAAAATGTGAGGATTTCACAGAAAGCCTGAAGTAATTTTTAAGTTGTACAAGTTTTGCAGACATAACTTTCTCTTTTCTTAGTAGAAAAACTCTGTATTTTTCAAACATAAAAAGAAGTTGCTCTCAACCCAGGAGGTACCTCCTAAGAGCCACTTCCCAAGTTTTCCTCATGTCTGATTATACAGTCTTGACATGAAGGGCAGTATATTAACTTCAGCATTGGTAGAAGTTTAAGGGCAACGGTTTTAATCAAGCACATTAAGTCCTCCACAAGTTAGGAGGACTGCTCTGCCAGACACTGGGATAAAGGGTTATTTCTAAAGGCATTGGAGATAATAGCCATGCTGCATTTTTTTGCTTTTACCTACCCTCCCTCAGCTGGCTGCCCACAAGCAGCTGGGGGCTCCTGGTTTTGGATTTTCAGGATTGTGAAAATATGGATTCCCTTGAAAATATGGATGGCCCTTGTCAGACCACCCCAACCAAGTCCTGGCATTGCTCTGTGCCTCAGTTTCCCCAAGGGAAAAAAGAACATAAAGATACCTGTGCCCTCTGATGAAGTATTGAAAAAAAGCTGTGGAAGTATCCAAATGAAAAAAAGTGAGAAAGCAACATGTGAAAATGAATCTGAAACTCTATTATTATGTGCTCTCCTCTATGCTAATTATTTTGTGTGGTGCAAGGATTAAATACCAGGGTTTTTAAGCACCCCCGGGTACTTGGTGATTTTGGTGCCCTAAGAATAACTGTATTCACCTCTGATCTAGTTTCTTCAGTCTGGTCTTTCACTCCTGCTCCTGATGAGAGGAGATGTTCCCCAGCTTGTACTATTCAGGAGCTGCTGCTGTGAGACTGCTACCCAAGATGAAAGAAAGCTAACCTGGGAGACTTTTGCAGAGCAAGGCAAAGCCCTGGAGATATTTGGGGGCTGCAATGAATCAAAGCTGCCCTCCTCGTCCTGCTCCCCCTGATCAGTAAAATTCCACTTTGCTAGCCTGCCTCTGATCCCAGGGTGCTTCTGCTTGACATTACCTGCACTCATGCCTTTGCCATGAAAAGCTTGGATGTGAGTTAACACTGAAGTCCTGGGTGTACCTTATGTTCTTAATGGACACTTGCAAAACCTGCCGTGTGCTTTCACACCCTCCTTTGGCAGGTGAAGATTTCTCTGGCTTCGCAGAAGCGGACAAGAAAGAACAGGGAGAGAAAAATCCTTCCCAGCTGCCCCATGTCCCTTCACAATAAAGTGCTAAAAGGAAATCTCTCCATTTTTTTACTGGTGAGAGCCAGTCACAGTCCAGGAGAGAGAGAAGAGCTGTTTCGACTCCCTCCCAAGCACTGTGGTCTTATTGTTCATGCAGAGCTCAGTGTCCAAAATATCAAGGGAGCTGGCAAGGGCTGCTGGAAGCAACTTCTGCACGGAGCTCAACGGCAGCGGAGCGTGAAGGAAGAGCAGCCCACGCTGGCCAGCGAGGCAGAACGCGCCGGCACACCCCTGACGGTGCCCTCCCTGCCGGTATTATCGCACGAGGGGAGAAAGGGATTTTTGTTAGCTGCTCAGAGGGGAATGCAAGGGCTGTATCTGCCTTCTGTCACCTGTATCCTTCGGTTGGGGCAGGGGGTGAGAGCCTATTTACTGATGGCAAAGAGGACTGATGACTGCTGCTGATCCGGGAATGTTACTTATTGATTTTCCTGGGCTACCTGGAGGTGGATACTGTGTAAGCAATGGTTTAATTGCATATATATGTAGATACTGCTGTTCATTTGCCATCCTGGAGCACTGCTAATGAAAAATGTATTCAGACAGACTGACTGCAGGTATGAAGCCTTCTTCATTGCTGGATAAGGAGCTTTACAGAACTGAAATAAATAAATAAATAACATCAACACGACCAGAAGTTCTAGACATTTTTGGACTCTGAAGGCGTCTGCTTAATTTAGGCCTGCAGTAAGTCCAGGTGCATGCCCAAATACAGCTGATCAGCCAAGGGGCAAGCACTTACCTAATTAATCTATGGAGTGACAGAGTCTGCATACAAAGCAAGTGTGCAATTGTGCATCTCTTTTGTAGATGGATTTGCACATCCCTAGTGCTATACAAGTCTTTCAGTGATACACCAGTTCCTGAGCACAGATGCAGAGGAGGATGTTGTCTTCTGCCACCACCCACAAGCCTGGTACTCAAAATAAACTCCAGGAGCCCCAGGCTGGTGAGACTCTGTTCCAAATTCTGTAATGGTCTATACCATACATACTAGCACCTGTAATTCTGTGTATGTCCGTGTCTGCATACAGATGTCTCTCTTTTGTGCTTTTTAGAGAGCTGAACAAAATGGATGCAGTGAATTGGGGTGGAAATCTGCCAGCTTTGGTCTAATCAACCTCTATGACTGCATCCACAAGTGGTACGGGCACGTGGCATCCCTTCACCTATCTTGAAGTGCAGCCACTCCAGGCCTGGGCTGAAAAAAGATTTTTCCATGCATTACAGTCCTGCACAAAAGTGAAGGACAGGAAATGAAGGATGTGCCTTCCAATTTATCAACACACTGTGTTACAAGAAGGGTAGGAACGGTAGATGTTGAAGTGATGAACTGATACATAGCAGAAACTGAATTCAACTATGGAAACAGGCAAAGGTCAAAAGGAGAAGACTTGACCCAAACCTTGTTTCAAAATTTAAACTTGAATAAAATATTCTCCCAGTTATTTTCCAAATTCACAGTTTTGCTTTCCCGGTCTGTTTACTCCTAGTGCTCTCTGAAGCACAAAAAAAGCAGTGAAAGCCAGTGAACATGACTGCCAGGAGCTTTGCCTTTCCAGGTTCCTGACCAAATCTTTTGAAAAACCTCAGCGGAATGGTCCCCATCAAATCCTTTGCAAATGCTCTGCTTGACTCCAAGTCCACTGGGGTAGGATGGAGGAGTTTAGCAAATATGCAGTGCAGGAGGAACCAAACTCACAAGCTGCGGACATGCTCACCAGCAAGCTGCAGCGGTTTGATTAAATTCTTCCAAGCAGCCGGAGATAATAACACCATGAATAGAGCTTCCTAATTCATTTCCCCGGCACCACGGAGCAGGTATATTTCCATACACAGGTGTAGGACCTTTGCTGCATTGGCTTTAATAATCAGTAGAGATGAAGGCAGAGCTTACCGTACGTGTCACTGAAAATTTGGGAGTTAAATTCAAGAGACACCAAATCCCTCTTAGTGGTGCTTCAGCAGTGGCACAGAGAGCAGGCCAGTGGGCACTGAGAATGATTGATGGTATTGCTGATCAAATGGAGAATGGTGATTTATGGACAAGCCACTGTCCAAGCCATGCATGCTATACTGCAGAAAAATAAATGGATTCAGTTTCAGACCTCTTGGAAGGTGCTGGACAAAGCCTTTCATTAAGATAGCGTCTTGGATGTGGGCTGTCAAAATATTTTAAAATCTGCCTGTGACCTCCAAGCATTTTCCTTTCCCTTCACTGCCCGCTCCAGCCCCAGACCTCCCTTGCAGTCAAAACTGACAGCGTTAGCCATTAGAATCACTCTTTGAATTAATTACCCAGAAATATGCTTTCAAATCTTCCACTCCATGTAACAGCAAATTAAAGGGCAGCCTGGGTGGGGTTTTACGCATCCTGGTTTGGCTGCCCCTTTCCAGCTAATGCGACCATTAACACCCTGGCTGCAGTGTTGGCCGCTGCTCTCTCGTCCCTGCTCCACACTTGCTAAGAAAAGAAGGCAGAAAGTGCTTTTATTTCCCAAACTTTTAAAGTAAATTCAACACAGCATTGATGGAAAGACCAGAGGGATGGTCCAGGAGACAAAGGTCCCTGATGAAGCAGTGCCTGGCCTCATATCTGGGTAGAGACCCTGGGATATTCCTTTCTGTCATTCAGGTGCCCCTGCAGTGACGTGGCAGCTCGGTTTCCCATTTCTCCGTTCCTCACTGCCCTGCAACTCTGCTCTTACCAGCAAAAAGCATGTCAGGGTGGTACCCAGGCTCGGCAGGGGTGATTGTGCGACCAGCACAAGTGATCCATTAGCAGCACTGAGGCATCTCCTTCTCCTTCTTTTTTGGAAGCTCCCCAAGAGGACCCGTAGAGCACGGGGACGACTCGTATCACGAGTACCTCCGCGCTGATGACTGTTGCATGTTGCTCAAAGTTTGTATGTCTCTGGGGCAATAAGCAGTAACACACCAAGCTCTGACCTTCTCCAAATCATTCCTGTCCCTTCAGCAACCAAATTTTTCTTAGATCAAGGCTGGAGGAACTGATGAGATAATCCCTCAAACACGCACACAAGTACTGCCCAGGCGTGTGTGTAGTCCAACACTAGTTCTGTGTTTGCTCTCCCATTTAATCTGCATTTTCCCCATTCTAAGGATCAAGGAAAGAAGCCTGGCAAATAGTTTTCATCACTAATTTAGGAGCTTTGTGAAATATTCTTCAGGTATTTAGAATTTTTTTAAGGCAAGTGTTTAAAATTCAGACTCACTTGAATGCCTAATTTGTATAAAGAATTACCACAGAATTACCACAGTTCAATCCATACCTATTCCTGCCCACAAAATTGGCAAAAATCCCCTCCAAAGCAAATAACCTGACATTGATTGACATGCTTTTCCTCTCTCTGTTTTTTTGAACTGCTGAGATCCATTGCACTTTGCTGATGGTTTAGATACAAACATCACCTTGTCTGAAAGTGGGCAATTAGCTTTTCCTCGGTGGGTAACTCTTCCCTGACATGCTCTGCCTGACAGCCCCTATTCCCACATGGACCCAGTAAAACCAGAAGGCTGTCTGTAGCTCAGCGAGGGGGCTCCAGACAGCTGCCCCAGGGGTGGAGAGGGACAGACAGGTACCTGCAAGGACGGGTGGCCTCAGGGAGTTAGAGGAAGCCTGTGGGAATGAGACCGGCAGCGGGAGCAGCGGAAGAGGAATAAATGAAGGACATCATTTCTGCCAGACCTGCTAGGTGACGTGGTTGCTAGAAATGGTTAAAATAATTTTCGCCCACTTTCTTCTTCCCCACACTCCCTCCACCCTTGATTTTTGTCTTTCCGAAAGCAGCCTCTCGCAAACACTCCCTCTACAAACACTCCCTCTGCAGAGCTGATGGAAAGGAGCAGGGCTCCCTGAAGCAGAAGAAAAGAAATCAAAGGACTTGGGGAGAGAAGGGAAAATAAATAAATAAAAGGGCTTGTTTATCTTTTTATTAATAGCAGAATAGAGTTCCCAAGGGGATAGGCCAACTGTGACTCTAATCCAGCCACGCAAAGCCGCATCCCTGACTGTTTGGTTCGTGTTTCTTCTTTCTCTTCTCTTTTCCAGGGTTAATTACTGGGAAAGAAAAGTGAGACATTTAATTCTCGCCTGCTCAGATCTCCCCCTCCTTCCCCAGTGAACCACACACAACCTGAGTGTTTGCCCTCAGACCACAGAGCCAACGCCGAGCTGTCCCAGTCACTGCCACATCCATCCAGGTTCAGTGATGCTCCCAGGCTGTACGTGAAGGACAGGAGGAGGACAGGGCCAAATCTGCCACATTGCATGGTACAGCAAGTCGGTTAATGACAACAAGGGGTGGTTTTAATTCGTGTTTGTGTGAAGGAACATTCAGCTGGGTCAATGACACTGCTCTGCTGTCACCCAGGGAAAATGAACATAACCTATGCATTGACCGGCAACGAGATGGCCTCCTGACATGTCTTGAAAGGGAAGCAGGAGGAGCTAGCTGTGATGGGCCGGTAGGCTTTGAAATGCAGCCCAGGGAGGGGAACATAAGAGTTACTGATATTCACGTGAAAAGTGGCCTGCTGTATCGGCAATGGAGGTGCAGAACACTGGCCAGTTTAATGACACCATCCTGCTGCAGCGATGTCCACCAAGGACTGGCTCACCATCCCCAAAGCCCTGCCACAGCAGGACCCTCCATGCTGGAGTTTCTGAAGCATATGTTGTGCTTGGGCTCTGCCCTGGAAGCTGAAGACTTTTATTTTGGGATATCTGAGGGAGGATTTTCAAAGGCATATCTCATCAAAAGACAAAGGGAATGAAGAACCTAACCTCCTTGTGTGCAGATCAGCCTCTCTTCCCAAGCTGCTCTGGCTTCCCTTTCAGAACAGCAAAGCCTTATCCATCCTGCTTAGTAATGAATCCAGTTCGTAGTCATCAGGGTTTTTCTTGAAAGAAGCAGTCCCAATGGTCACCTGCAATGTCCAAGTCCACCTTTAACTGTGGCACAGCTAGGAGCTGCAGCAAAGTTGACGTGATAGAGACAAGGTCAGCCTTGACATGTGTCACAGCAGCTATATTAATTAAATGAAGCGGCAGTAGTTTTGCCAGGGTCTCACAGCCTTTACCAACCCACCTTTCCTCAGGTGACCAATCTCACCACAAAGTCCTATGGATTCCTGAGCAGGTTATCAGGATCTGACCTTCTGCGCAAGAACAGATGGCAAGTGGTTTTGAATGAGCATCCCCAAATATGCAGTGGAAAGCACAATTTCCCAAATTGTGAAGGGAGAGGAAAGGGCTGGTCTGAAGTGTTTTTTAAAGCTCCTAATTGTGGGAAGGAGAAAAGCAAGAAAGGATAAGTGTTCAGGTGGGGAAAGAGGAAGGAAAAACTGCATCTTAGTGCCCGGGATACGGTACGTCTCTGAAACTGCTGAGAGGGATGTAGTCGTCTCTGCAAATCAAGATGAGCTGGCTGGCCAATGAAGCATGCCCAGCATTTTATTTCTCATATTGTTTGGAGATAGGGATTCAGCTGAGTGCATTCAGCAAATAAAGATCAAATAACCTGCTGTGAATAATGTTTTAAACCCGGGTTCCTATCAGGATCTAGTTATAAGCCCATATACTCCGTTGGATAAAAAATGAGTTACACATGGCTGGAGGCAGTATTACTTTCTATGGAAGATGAAATCTGTTTTGAAATAGAAAATGTTTAGTGATTCCCCCCTCCTCTCTTTTTTTTTTTGGAAGGGCTAAACCACATAAAGCTGCCTGACAGAGAGGGTGGAGGAGGGTCCACTAATATTTCACCCACTGCCTCTGGGTCCAGCGCTAAGGATTTATGCTAAAATAGGGGTGAGCCACGGGAGGAGAGGTGAGGGGGAGCCCACGTTGCCAGCCGGTTTGGCTGTTTTGCCTGGAATCAAGCTAACCTCATGGCACTAAGCTTCTTAGAGCAGAGAAACAAGCCCCCGATGAGCTGATCCTTTGCTTGCGTGATGATAATCAACGCCTTGGCTGCCAGCCACGGGGAAAAACCACCAGTTGCTGCTATCCTCTCTCTTTCGCATGTGCACCTGAACCAACTCACAGCTTCACAGCGTAGGGAAATTTCTACTGAGTTGTTTGCGCCAGCTTGCTTTTGAAGAGCACCGCACTGCACAAACAGTCCTGCTTATTTTAATGAAGGTGTTGATGGAGAAGAGTACTGTTCCACAGCAACAAGACAATGTAGCCCCTTCTCTTCCCAAGGTTAGTCAGCAATGCCCCATTGCTGCATGTGGAAAAACACACTAGAAAAATAGAAAACGGCTACTGAAAATTTTCATAGTTATTTCAGAACTACTTTCCTTTGACTGTGGCATTTCACTTGACCCTGTTGTTTTGTTTTCCTTTCTGTGTCCTTCACCTTTTCTCACATGAGCCACAGCTTCTGATTTTTAATGGGTCTAGAAGAGTTGCAAAAAATCTACATAAACCCTTGGTATTCCCTCTTCAATACTCCTTCAGCCAGACAGATGGTTGAAAATTTTCCCTCTAAACTGTTTTTTTTTTTTAAAAGACATGTTTATTGTGTGAAGTATCTGCTTTGCAGCAAAAACTTCAATTATTCCTCACAAAAACAAATATTAAAAAACGAAAACATTTTGACTGCAACCCTAAATACTTCAGCCAAAAAAAAAAAAACCCAATCCCCAATGTGTGTGTGTTTGTGTCTCTATTAAAATGCTTTGATTTGGAAATGCTGCCACACAGGGGATTTTGTCAGAGCAATTCTTGTTCTCATTCCCCACCATGCCCTAAATCTGCTGCCTCCTCTGTGGTGGGGCATGGCAGAGGCTCCTGCGGACACTGCCTCCCCTCTCCGAGGGAGGAAACCCTCAGAGAAGGAGCGTGAGTAGGAGGTCTCACCTACAAAGACAGTGAGAGCCTGAAGTGGTTGAAGTCTGACTTGCATGAGATACGACAGGGACATTATCAATGTGAAATATCTCTGCTTGTGGCTATGATGTTTTAGGGTTTGAATTTCCTTTAAAATACTGAATTTAGAAAAAAACACGCTTTTTGTACATCCATTGATGGTTTTTGCCGGGAGTTGCACATTGCTCAACCAGCTTTAGTTGCCATGATTTCTGGTTAAATCTTTGTCTTAGCCACCCACTTCAGGTACCCTTTCTAACATGAGCCTGGAGATTCAAACACGGGTGACGAGGATGTGTTTCCTTTGTTTCAAGAGCAGCGAGGGAAGCCCAACCTCTAACACTCAAATACTGCTCTGCAACTATTGAGTACTGGAGCGTTTTGTTGGATACTGAGAAGATGGGGAAGATGGGACATATTCTTGCTTATAAGAAAGTGCTCATATTTGCTTATCCATTAAGTTCAAACTGTTCTGCAAAGCATAAATGGAAAGATGGACAGTTTTCAAGTCTACTGGCAAGCGCTAAGAACATGGGAAGGAAACCGAGACACATTTCTTCACTCCTTCCAGACTGAGTGACTGGTGGGAAGAAGGCAGGGCTGCAGGTGTACTCGTCCCCGCTGACACAGGTTTATTCTGCCCACGCTCGAAGCTGAGCAGCACCCATCTCACTGCAGTACCATGGCACGGAGCCCAGGCAGCTAAATAAACCCAGCCTGTCAGCACGGCGTATTAGCTCTGGCTCAATGCCATCCTGATGTGGTCATTCAATTCCTGGTCAGCTCAGCATCTCGTCAGCGCTTGCTCGTGTTTCCTCAGCGGACCCAAGGCAGCCGTCTTTCATTCCTCGCTCCTCCTCTCTCAACCCACAAGGGTTTCATCTGCATATTTAGAAGACAAACTGACTTTCCTGGTCTAACATGAAAATAATTTTCATAATGAATAAATGGAAGGGGGCTTGAAAATTTAAGAAGCCTCAGAGTATTTCTCCTAATGTAACTCAGGCCTGAAATGTTCCTGTCGGGATAAGTGGAAATACATCCCCTGCTTCTAGTCTGCAACTTAAAAAGCAACCCCCAATTTTCCAGCAATAGAGAGAGCTATGAGGCCTGGAGAAGTACAGCACTCTTGATTACAGCTTTGTTGAAAAACATTGTTCTGAGATGTCTGGAGACCAGATAACAGGCACGGGTTTAGTTTAAAATAAGAGGCATTTCATTAATAAAGCTTCCCAGTGTGCAGAGACAGGGGAATATTGAAACTGTCTGTTGGTGCTCTCTAGACTTGCCTGTCTGGATTGTATTGTTATTATGTTTTCCCCAGAAGACCCACTTTTGGAGAAGCCGCACCATCAGGCCCTTGCTGCAAATCCAACCAGTCAGAAGTGCTAGCTGAGAGAAACTTAAATACAGGGAGAAGGAAAGAGACTTTGTAGATTTGATCCTTGTATTACTGGATTAAGTAGCTTTTTCTTGCCTTTCTTCACCTGCCACCGTGTTGCTTAGTTAGACGTTGTAAATACTCAAAGTGAGTTATTTGCATTTTATCTTCCCTGAGTTTGAGCTCAGTCTGTTTTCAGCATGAGTTGTTTGATACTCAGGCATGTTTTACTGCAGGAATATAGTTGTTCTTAAAGGCACGGTAGTGGAATATCTTGAAAGCACCCAACTTCCCTGTGAATTACTGCAGAGCATCCACAGCCTGACAGGAAACATGGGTTTCATGGCATAGTTTGAGAGCTGGTGTTGCAGTGGTCAGGAGAAAATGTTTCCAAGTGACCACTTAATAAAAGGAAAGGTTTTTCCTGGCATGCAGGGAAGTCTGGGGAGAGAACGTCTGGTGGTCCTGGGGCATCTCTGACTTCCATGGAGAACAGGTCCTCAAGTCTCCATCCATGAAACACTGAAAGAAGAAGCAGAGCCTGATCCTGGCATAGTGCTGAGCACAAAAAGGAGAAGTGAAGGCCAAGCACATAGCACCTCTGTTCTCGCACATCAGGTCCTAAACACAGACATCTCCAGGCTTAAAAAAATAAAAAATTTTCCTTGCGTCAATAATAGAAGTTATTATCCTTCTGTTATCACTTCAGTGCCTGGCTAATGACAAAGACGCCGAACACTGTCAGTCATATATCCAATATTTTCTACTGAGCTTCCAGCTAAGCTCAGGAGAAAAGAGCAGATTAAGAAGCCACCCTCAGCCTCTGAGGGCAGAAGTCATCTCTTTAGGTGAATCATCAGCCTTATAGACAGCAAAAAGCAAATCCAGTGCAAGTTTTGGTACAATCACATGTATCACCAGCATCAGCCAGAGCTGCTTCATCATTGTATTGCATTGGTTTTGCTGCATGGGGATCACTCAAACAGACCTTGAAATTTGCTAGCAACCAATTGCTTTTGAACATTTCAGATTTAATAATGAATATCTTCTGCTTTTCATTAGGGATGTGCAGCTCCCAGACTTCCTGATATGAATCCAGAGGAGCTGGCAATAAAGCGAAGCCAACAGCCCATGCATAATGGAGCTGGTTTTTATGCCAACACAGTTCTCTCTTTCTTCTAAATTTTTTGTGAGTGGATGTAGGACTCCCAGGGGACTAATCCTGTTAGACAGCAGGTTCTGTGCAAGGTTCATGCTGCTCCCCCATGCACCTCCCATCTGACCAGTGTCAGCCTCTGCAGTTTCTGTTCTTGATGTCCCACCTGAGGGATAAACCTCAGTGCCTCTTCATCCACCTAAATTGCTCACCATGCAATTTGCTCACCTCTAAAACAACCTTCTGCCCCTCTGGTTTGGACTCTGAACTTCTTTCATCATGTGCCAGTGTACAGACTGGCCAAGCTGCTCCTTTACCTCGTACCTGAGCTGTCCCCAGGGCTCTTCCACGACGTTTTCCTGTCTCTGCACTGCTAGTGCCTTGCTCTCTTTCAGAGTCTAGGCAAAGAGCTCAGATACTCCCCTGGAGGGACTGCAGGCATGGGTAAGGCCATGTTGGAGCAGGTTCACTCCTGAAGGGACTGCAGTCTGTGGATAAGTCCAGCCGGAGCAGGGGAAAGGGGAGGAGTTCATTGCAATGTTAAACCCTATGGTCTGGTCCAAAGGGACCAGGGATGGAGATTGTAATGGAAACACCTTTAAATTGTTGTAACCCGGGATTTGAGTTGCATGTTACAGGAATTACTATAGCAGGAACCACCTGAACCAATGGAGGACCTTACAAGAAGCAGTGCAAGTGCAAGTGCAGCAGTGACCCGACGGGAGCCGGCTTTGGTGCCCAGCAACTCCACGCAACACACCACCTCTCCTGTCCTGAGTGGCCACCATAACAGACGGAGCCCAAAGTCATGGACTAAATGAACTCAGTGGACATTTTGTGGACATTTGTGGGCATTTTACAGACATTTTACAGGGGTGGTCCATAGACTAGGGGAATGATATCTGTGTATTATATCAAAGGATGGGAAGGGGGTTGGTGGTTAATGAGGATCTATAGGATAGTGTGGGACCTGAGCATGACATAAATGGTATGGAATAAGGGGTGGAGAATGTGCTGGTTTTGCCTGGGGTAGAGTTAATTTTCTTCATAGCAGCTAGTATGGGGCTATGGTTTGGGTTTGTGCTGGAAACAGTGTTGATAACACAGGGATGTTTTCGTTACTGCTGAGCAGTGCTTACACAGAGCCAAGGCCTTTTCTGCTTCTCACCCCACCCCACCAGCGAGTAGGCTGGGGGTGCACAAGAAGCTGGGAGGGGACACGGCTGGGACAGCTGACCCCAACTGACCAAAGGGATATGCCATACCATATGACATTGTGCTCAGTATATAACGCTGGGGGAAGAAGAAGGAAGGAGGGGGCGTTCGGAGTGATAGCGTTTGTCTTCCCAAGTAACGGTTACGCGTGATGGAGCCCTGGTTTCCTGGAGATGACTGAACACCTGCCTGCCGATGGGAAGGGTGAATGAATTCCTTTTTTTGCTTTCCTTGCGTGTGCAGCTTTTGCTTTACCTATTAAACTGTCTTTATCTCAGCCCACGAGTTTTCTCACTTTTACCCTTCCTATTCTCTCCCCCATCGCACCGGCTGGGAGTGAGCAAGTGGCTGTGTGGGGCTTAGCTGCCAGCCGGGGTTAAACCATGACATTTCCAAATAGGAAGATGAAATGAACCCCATCCCAGATCTCTGAGTATACCAGTGCAGCATTATCCAGTTTGATACTGGATTGGTTATAAAAAGAGTCCACAGTTCTCATAAACTGGATGCTTGAGTGCAGCTTCTGGAGTTTTTAGCCAGATCAGATTGCTGGTGGTCTAAAATACCTGATAGATGTCTCTATAGATTAAAGCCCTTTGAACATTTCCACAACTGTCAGTCTTGTTTTCTTGTCTTTTCTGCAACAAACAACAGGTTAAATTTCACGTTAGCTAGTGCTAAATCAATTTTATAAACTCCTTTTCATCTTGAGATACTGGTCATTATGGGTGACAGTGATAGAGATGGACTTTTTGAGACTAATTTATTACAGCCTTATTAAGTTATGTATTAGACCAAATGCACGTTCCTCAGTAGAGTGAAATGCAGTGTGAGCCAGAGAGCAAAACACACCTTCAGTCTGATACTGTGCACTACCTATGGAGAAGTCAGTCCTATCTCTGTCCTTGGTCCATGTGGCAACCCAGTTCTGGAATCAAATAATGCTTTGGGGGACATTTTTAAGGTCTAGAGACTTTCTGACCCCAGGAGTCCACAGATCAAAGGCTGAAACCCATCATGCCAGGCTAACAGCCTCTACTCAACAGACATCTCTTCTCAGTGCCTTTCTCAGTTTAAACTGTTTTGTCTGTGAGTAACCATAAGCTGTACAAAATACCCCATACACAGCCTTATTACTGCCTTGTACAACGGCATCAGTACTTCCCTGTTTCTCATGGAAACACTTGTTCTGATGAGATTTCTTCTGTTGTGACTGACTAATAAATCTGAGTCTTCCAACAGAAAGATTTCCAAAGGATGGGGATCCCCCTGTCCCTTCCTAGCTCTGTAGTAGAAATTCTTACTTACGTAGGACCCAGCTGTGACTTTGTACTATTATGTTTGTATCACATTTCCGTCTGCTTCCAGTTTCATTCCTCTTTCTATGTGTGCAGCCAAGCCCCTGCTCTGCTCCTGCCCTGTGCTGCCACACAGCTCCCACACACCAGCCTTCGCCACCCCGTCTGTCCTTCCCCACCAAAACCCAGCAGGGCCCAGCCTGCAGCCACGGAGTTAATTGGAGGCAGCGACAATGCGGGAGTTAATTAATCCCACCAAGCCAACGGCAGGAGCTTCCTGATTTGTCATTGCTGCTCTCAGCACGTCTGATGAGATGCTCCCACCAGGACAGGACCTCGTCCTGGCCAGCCGCCGCTAATGCTGGGGAATTCACCCACCGCGGTGCAGAGCTGACATTTAAGCTTTTCCTCCCCTCTGCTCCCTCGCACAGCTCCAAAGATCAAGGGCAAGAGGGCGTCATTAAACCTAACCCTGTAACGAATGACATACACATCTCTCACTGCCAAGCCCCCGCATCCTCAGCCTTGCTGGCATCGTGTCAGGCCTCACAACGCTTCTCGTTCCCAGGGAATTCACTCCTCCCACTTGAAAATCAGTAAGTGCACTGTCCCTGCTGAAAAGCCTGTTGCTGATGCTGTCTGCATCCTCAATTGCCGGCAAGTTGCAAAACTTTGGTGCATTTGGATTTTAGGTACTGCGCATCTGTAAGCCCTGAGGATAATCATCCATGGAGAGCTGTGGAGGCTGGCAGGCGCCTCCTGATAACCAGCCTGAAGCTGCCCTTGCAATGGGCTGGCTTCCCGGGCACAAAGGAAAGGTGCTGTATTGAAAACTGGGAGCAGTGGGGTCAGGACAGAGACCACAGCAGGGAAAGGAAAGTGCGAGAGAGCCGGCACAGTGCCACCGTGCCCACGGGTGGGCTGCTCCCTGCTCACTCGGTCTGTGTCCCCGGCTTTGGGGCACTAGAAATCTGACTTTGCTCTGAATTACCATTATCTCAGGTCCCCGAATCCAGTTTCATCCCTTAAACGCTAGGCTTGTCCCCAGCTGTTTGTTACGGACTTACAAAGTTTCCTTCACTGCACCTGCTTTCCGGCAGGTTTATTACCAGCAGCTGCTAACAAGCACTGCTGGCTTGGTGGCTTGTCACAATTCCTGTGTTTATTTGCTTGGGATTTTCGTAGGGTTGCCATGTTGTTGGCACTAAAAAATCTTGAATCAGCCCATTGGTCTGAGTAGCTGGCAAGGAAGGGCAAACAGCAATGAATAAATTAGCTTTGAAGACAGAAATACCTATGTTGAAGAAAATGAAGTCTTTCAGCTTGTAACCTAGACAGAGCATCGCTGTAAATGTTAGCTACACTGAAATCGAAGAAGTGCGCTGGAGCCCATTCATGCAGCCCTGTTAGTGAATTTGGGCTCTTTGGAAAGAACCATTAGCATTTGTTTAGTTATTTTCAAGCAGAAGTTGGCAATCTTTAATCTGTGAAATTTCCCATAATTTATTGACACTTACACATCTTTCTCTTCTGCAGAAACACTGCTGGTTTTAATTAGCGCAAATTAATCAATAGCAGGGGGGCCGTGCTGAGTTCCAGTGAAAGGCAGGTGAGGAGCGCCGGTTGCATGCTAAACAGCGATATGTAAAACTGGCAACTGGAGACGAAGCTTCGCGGAGCTGCGCTGTGCAGCAGGGCAGGTGTAGCAGGCAGGAGTAAGCACAGCTCTGAATCTGCAGCTCAGCGTATGCCAGGCAATGGAAACGCATGCTTTTAATTATGATTTCAAAACATTAATAAGTGTGTGTGTGTGTTACAAGTCTCCCCTTGTGCCTGCTCTGCAGAGGACGAGAGATGTTTCAGCTCCTGCTTTCCACGGCTTGGGGTCATTTGGGTTTTTTTTTTAATCTCAAGCTGTAGAATTGCATCTGGTCATTCTGGAAAGCGTGGTTTTGCTGGGTTTGTCAGTCAAAGAGGGACTGTCTCAGTCACATCTGCAGACAGTAGTAGTGCATGCATCTGCGTGGGGATCTGTACGTGTCCCTGGTCTGAGCTTCCTCACCCACCTCTGCTCCTGCACCCACATCTGCAGATACTGCCAAAACCAGATGTCCTGGGCCCTTTGGCCTCCTGGTCTCCCAGAAAAGCTGTGGACCGTTGGCCATTTTCAAAGCACAGCCCTGATGCTCACTGCCATATCTAAGGGAGGGATCACACCACCATCCTAGAGATGTCAGCAGAGAAAATCAGGAAGAGTTAGGGAAAAACAGTGGAAAAAACAGTGATCAATTTAAAATGCATAACTTGTTTGAATTAGCATATGCATGGCTTATGTACTTTTAGTTGGGTAGCCAGATACAAATCTGGATTTTCTCCACTGGTCACAGAGCAAGCTTAGCGTCTGGCAGCCTAAATTACTCCTTTACTCCTTTCCTCTCCTATCCGTGTTACGTGCAGACAGGCCTTTGCCCTGGTTCACACAGACCAAACATTTCAGCTATTCTTGAAGCCTTCTCAGATGTTTCACAGCCTGTGTGAAGCTTCTAGCTCAGAGGTACTGAAGGATATGGTTGAAATACCGAGGTCCTTAATGAATGGACACAGATGGTCCATTGAAAGGTCAGTCCATGGTCTTGGTTGGCAGCAGTTTCCTGGGTTCACTGCAGAAGTCTAGAACAAATACCACACACCTATCCTCTCTCCAGGGCTTCTGGTATTTGTTTCCTTCCTGTCTGCAACCAAGCAGCCCACTGATCAGATGTTTTTTGATCTAGACTTCACCAGAACATGAGAGATCCTACTGTCATGACCCTTGGGTTGCAGCTCTTCCAACTTCTCTGTGCTGGTGTGGTTTTGTATGTCTGTATCAAGCCACAGCCGCATCTGCAGCCTCACCACAGACACCCACAGACCTTGTCCACGTGGTGCCCTCACAAGCCACAATGCACTTGCTTTTTTCCCCAGGTCTGCAGGACCAAACCACTGCAAACTCACATGTTCCCCTCTTTGTCTTTCTCCCTGCCACATCCCAGGCAGCAGCAGCAGCAATAATCATACCAGGATCAAAACCTGTTTTCTATTATCCAGCTTTGGTTGATGATGATGTATGAAGCAGAGAGAAAAGAGACAGCTTGATTTTCATAGGTTAGGTGTTGACCCTGCTGGGCTTAGTGTAGCATGAAACTAGTTTTGACTAGTAAACTGAATAAATATGCCAGGGAGGCTGTAGAGCGGCAATACATATGCAGCACTAAGGTGCCATTTTTAGAAAATGACTTTGATTCATCAGAGGGCTAAGCTGATGCCCAGTGCATTAGAAATCCTGTGAACAGAAGCTCAGGGAAATATTTCAATTCATAATCTCTTTGCAGGAAACAGCTTCCTCTCCTACTTCAAAATGTGAAACCATTTGGCAGAGCAGCTCAGGGCAAAAACCATGGGACACGGTGCCGCCAGTGAGCCCGAGGGCTGCAGCAAGAAGGTCAACAAAGGCCTCTCTGCTGCATTGTCAGGTCTGCAAGAGCCAAGGAAACCACTAGCATTGCAGATGTGGCAGAAAGAGCGAGAGCTGGTGTGTCAGCAATAAAGCATACATGTCCTGTGAAGTTCAGTCTAGGTGGAAGAAGCAAAGTAAGTGGTTGGGAGCTGATCTCTGTGCAGTAGAGGACTTAATAGAAGGGTGATAATTATTTTGGCATTTCAGCCCACAGATGCTCTTCACCAGGACCTGTGGTTCTGGATTGTCCTACAGTGCTCAGTGCTCTGGCAAGGGGCTTTGGCCAGTCTTTCTGGATCTGGACCACAGCACCATCCATGGTAGAGAACTAGTATCTTGACAAGTTTAAATGTGAGGTGCGCCACAAGGCAGAGGTATTTCTAGTTGAATTCAGAGAGATCTGAAGCTGATCCTCAGCCTCCCTAACCTCAGGGGTGGCCAAGCCTGTGACTCCAGTCTCAGTCTACCTCAAAGGGCATACCCTGCTCTTTCTTCCTATGGAAAGGGTGCAGGGAAGTCTCAGTTACAAGGATTTTGATGGATGCACTATGAAAGAAGGACAAACTCATCAGACATCCCGCTCAATATACTTTTGAAGCTATATCTTCCCTGGCAGGAGCCAAGATGGCCAATCTCTGTGAGTGCTCCAAGCTGGCAGACATAATCCCACTCCAGCCTAAGAGCCGTATGGTCATTTTTAACAGGGTGCTGCACTGTCCTTGGTGGAAGCATTCCTAAAGTATTCTAGCACATCTTGATGAATTATGTGGCATTTTCCTTTAATTCCTGCAGCAGCAGGCAGTAATAACAAAGAAATGCATTTGTTGTCCTCATTTATGCTCTAGTGCCTCACTGTGATTTTTTGGATGGTCCTTGAATACATGGACTGGGAATTCTGCTATCCAAAACTACTGCCCCTGCATGGTGAGAGTTCCCCTCACCATGTTGAGTTAAGCTAGAGGTAAAGGAAGAGGAACCAGCTTACTTGCACACAATATGGCACGTGCCTACTCATAGGCAAAGAACTTAGGCGTAGGCACAAGCAAAAGAAAATCAGGGCTGCTACCATTGCTCTCTTAGGCTAGGGACAATAAATAGCTGGACTGAGGTCAGTGGATTTTGTGGACAATAGGAGACTTGAGACCTTTGATTCATCATTCACTTGGAAAGATAAAATCTATATATATTTTTTTTTTCCCTTGGGGCAATGATGGCTTCCACTGAGGAAAGAGCAAATATAGTAAAGAAAAGCTTCTCTTATTGAAATACATTTTTCTATTAAATATAGAGGGCAAAGGAGAAAAAAGTAGAGAGGAAGAGATCCTGGCAAAGGTTTATTTAATATAAGCTACATTTATATTTTTGGTGAGTTACAGGGCATAAATGGAGCATTTTAATGTATTCCATAATGCTGCAGAAACATGACCTTGAAGTTAGCACAGAAATCTATTTCAGCTTTTCTTTAGCAACCATGTAGCCTTTCAGAATATGAACTTCAATAGGAGTGGAGGTAACAACCAATTGTCTTCACTCAGGCATGGTCATAATCTGATTCATGAACATATACTCTTCTCTATTACTATTTGTTTAATTTTTCATCCTTTGAAATAAGTGCTCAAATCCCTATTCTGGCTCCAAGATCAAGACTCAGGGCCCCCGCGTGTTTCATCTGCTTCTGCGCAGGAGAAGCACTTGGGAGAAGTGCAGTACACTCCAATCACTCACAGAGCTTTTGTTGCCCTGATAAAACTTCCATAGCCCCCAAGTTATTTCTTCCAAAACCAGGCTATCTTGCAATCATTTGCAAGAAAATAAAAACAGAATTTTCTTCTTCTGAAATTCATTGAAACGTGTTTACAACTTCAAAAAAAGGGTTTCCCCAAAATGTTTCAAGTTGAAAAAGCCACTAAAATTCTTCTTTTTTTTTTTTTTTTTTTAGGGGAAGAAACAAATATTTAGGAGACATATATTTTGGTAGGAGAAAAATACTGTGATGGGAGAAATCATACTGTGCAGAGTGTATTGCTGCCCAGCCCATGTTGTACCAGGATGATAGCAGCCATGTCTCATAACACCACACCTAAGAAAAGCAAGAACTTTGTAGCGGTGGACGAACAACTTGCAAAAATACAAAGAAGAATTAAAGAACTGGGAATGAGTAAGCCCTGTTCCAATCTACTTGCTGCCTTCTTGATTGATGAAGAGATGCATAGGCTGGCGGGAAGAAGCAGCATCTCTTGATAAGAAATATTTTACTGCTAGGTTCCTTTTTTGCCTGTCTCTCTGGAGGCAAATGACAACCCAGCGCACAGTCCTGCACCTGCTCCAGCAGCATTCGCAGGTGTTGCTTTCTCAGCATCACGGTGATCACATCTGAAAGCCCCGACTAGAGGTCTCCTGCACCGCCCCGTCCGAATCCCTCCCTTCGCGGCTGACGAGGCCTGCTCAAAGGGGCTGCCCTCTCTTTCACCTTCCAGTCACCCGCTGGCAAATAAAAGGAAAGGGAGAGGAGGCAGAAGGGAGGAGGGAAGTTGTAGCGAGTGGTGTGAAATGAACAGAGGAGAAAAAGTTACCCACCCCAAAAAACGTACGCAGAGAGAGCGTGGCTGACAAACTGTCACTGCTGGTGTCCTTCACTTCCCTCGCTGTCATTTGTAATTCATCAGAAGCAGAGAGAGGACTCAGAATCATATCAGGGTGGCATCTTCCATCACAAGAAACTCCATTCTTCTAATTAACTTTCCCACTGACCCGGAGACGAACATTGTGTGTGCGTGTACCGTGTGTGGAGAGAGTCAGAGAGGGATATTGCACTCTGATGTCTCCGCGTTTACGACACTGCTGTTTGATTGGGTTGGGGGGGCGGGTTTAATTTGTGCCTCTAAAGCATGCATGGATAGTCTTTAAATTTGTTTGAAACAGAGGTTTCCTTTGCCTGTTGTGATCCGCCCTTGTCTGAAGGAAAACGTGCTTACCGTGCAGTAGCATCAGTACAGCATGGCACGTAAATCCAGACGATCCTGAAGGAGATATCTAATTCCCTTTGTGAGAACAACAGACTTCTGGGCCTCACTCCTGTGTCACGAATGTTGGCTTTACACAGCCTCAATAATATTACTCCCATTTTACACCACTGTCACCAAACCTGCCCCTCATCCCTGTTACAGGCAAATAGACTGACTTACAAGGACAGCCAAAGCTATGCGCCGAGGAGGACAGTGCCAAGTCAGATCAAAGATCCAGCTCACTCTGTCTCTTGTCTTTAACAGTGGACAACAACAAGTGTTTAGGGAATGGTCTTAAGAAGCCAGTGGGCAAATAGGCATAACCCTCTAGATGGTTTGCCCAATGGTTTGTAGCACAAGGACAGCCTTAGATTCGCGGGAAGGCGATGTCTTCTTCTGTGCAAGGGATTGAATTGGGGATGGGTCTCAGGAGTCTGGGGTTGCAAAAACAAAAACAAGGTTACAAAAGCTTTCAAGGTTTTCCAAAACAGAATTTCAAGGTTTCAGAACTGACCTGCTAAAGCACAGTCAGTCATTGCAGAATAAACCTTGGTCTTGAAGAACTGATTTATTATCGATGCCATGGGATGAAATAATTTTTGAATGATCCTTCTGTAATTGAGCCATGGATTATAATGGATTATAGCCATGCTGGACCTAAATATTAGAGCAAGCTACCTCGGAATCAGTAACTGCCTGGTGCAACAGCCTGGAAATCTTGGGGTGACTTGATATAAATTAACAAGGAGAGGTTTATAATGCATTAAACATGACAATTAATCTCACAGTCAGTGAAGCAGCTTCTCTGTTATTTCGTTGTGAAATTACATTTTATTTTACTCTTCCTGAATCTCCTGGTCTCACTCAAGATACCATAAATTTTATATTCACAACACCAATCAGCAGAGTAAAAACTGTTAAAGAGGAAGGTAAAAATGCAGTCACTTAAGCAGAAAATAGTTGGCTACAGCAACCTCATACAGACTACGTCTCTTAAAATTACTTGTTACTTTCAAGGAAGGTGAATTGGTGGCCACATACTTTCTGTTAAGCCTGTCTAGGCTGCAGGCCGTTTCCTAGGGTTGCAAACAATTCTCTATGTAACCCATATGCCATAATGCCAGATTAAGCTCAGCCAACAGTGCTGCCTCTGTCATGGAGTACAGAGAGCCTTATCACAGTTATTATGTTCAATTAGTTTTCCTGTCTAGTTTGAGCAATTACATCTGAGGACTTTTTTGATGAAATATGCTTACAATACATCCTCCCTTCCAATTTCTCATTGCATGGATAAGATTATTTCTTTATACCATGTATGTGGAGATCAATGGCAAGCTAAGCACATTGCAGAGCCCCCCATGTCTCTGGAAGGCACTTTAAGAAGTTTATGAGGGCAGCAACTTGTCATTTGACTGGTCATTTGCAGAAGATATATGAAACATAGCCAGGAGAGCAGAGGATGATCTGTTGTTTATTGCAGGAAATTTTATGGGTCCTTCCATGAAGAGAGGTGTTAGAAGCAGGATAACCTTGGCACTCGTAGGTCCTGCTGAAAGATTAAAACCGTTGTCAGTATACGTGCACATACAGACAGAAATATTGGCAAGAGCCAGTCCCTTTACCTATGAGTAAAGTGGCTACAGTATTTAGATAAATATGGTGTTTACATAAATTTGACTTTGGAGATTGACTGACATATGATTGATCGATTGATTGATTAGGAGTTTGATTAAGAGAGAGTTGTCCTTGACAGCAGAGTCCTGGTATGGGAGGTCGTGTCTTTTATCTCAAGCACTGGCCTATATTTCTGGAGGACCAACATTCAGACTTTGGCATCTAAGTGTTCTTTTGGGCTTTCCAGGCTGTTTAATTCATTCAGCTAGAAATAATCCTGGTGGTCAGCAGGGCATGGCGGGGTGTCTGTTGAGAGGTCATGGATTCATTTATTTAGTCTATAAATTAGGAGAAAATACTGGCCTCAAATGTAAGCAAGACAGATGCTGAGGAGAGGATTGCAAGCCAAAAACCATTAGGAGGAACTTGCACACACTGTATCTGTGTATTAGCCTTGGGGGCAGCAGAGCGGAGTCCCGGAGCCCTCCCGATAGCTGACATGAGATGAAAAGCTCTTCAACAAATGGGCCCTGATTTCACCTGCACTCAGCTACCAAGGGGGCTGTTTCTGAATGGCCAGGTGTGGCCTTTCGCCCCAAGCTTTGCCAACTTGCACATGGCTGAATGAATCCGCTAAAATGATCAGCTGGGAAATAGCTAATATCATTAAATACCATTTAAGCTGTCATTTTTATGTGTAGAGTCAACGCCCCTCATGATGAATGGGTCAGCTCGCGCCTCAGGGAGCGATCGTTGCAGGTGTGTTGCTGCCTTGGAAAAACATCAGGGTCTTGGTTTGCCCTGGCTTATATTTAAGACTGCAACACAGTTTATGTAAAGGCAAGATTAGGCCCTGAGGAACGATGTCTGTCATAAGGCGCATGAGAAAGAATGAAGGAAGAAGCCTAATGTTAGATTCTTGATTTTGCTGAAGTTTCAACACAGTACAAATTCCCAAAGCCCCAGGAAGGAGCACTGAAATTTTATTTAGCAGACTAATGATGTTTGAGGCTATTTTTCTTGTTGCAGACAACTGCACACCAATAGCAACAAAAAAGAGCCTAATGAA
Source organism: Fulmarus glacialis (assembly GCF_000690835.1). Taxonomy (NCBI): domain Eukaryota; kingdom Metazoa; phylum Chordata; class Aves; order Procellariiformes; family Procellariidae; genus Fulmarus; species Fulmarus glacialis. Next base: position 92,635 of record NW_009217322.1, read on the forward strand.
CCTGCAGAAACGTATGGCCCTAATGAAGATGAAAGCCTCTCTTCCAGCTACCTTGCCTAGAAACACAAAAAAAGGAGGAAATTAAAAAAGAAAAGACAAGGTGCCAGCTGCTTGGAGAGATTTCAGAGGCACAACTGGATCTGCAAAAAGGAAGAAAAGAAGGAAAGAAAGAAAAAGCTCTT
>NW_009217322.1:92844-142022 GCF_000690835.1 Fulmarus glacialis
GTTCTTCCACAGAACCATTCTTCATTGCTGCTGAGTCTGCATTAAATGGCGCAACTGGTTGAAGGGGGAAGGCTTCTGGGTGCAGAGGAATACAGAGACGTATTTTTAATGGGCTCGTAAGTTCCTGGAGAGAGAAATGAAGAGCTGTTAAGCTTCTTGAGCTGAAAAGTTCTTCTGATTCCAAGGGCCCTGAGTGTGTTGCATTGCCTCCGGTGATTGTCAGCTCTCTGCGATCTCCACTCCATTTGTTATTTTGTGTGAGAACAAACAGTCTATCACCTGATAAGATTTATAACTAATGCTGCACAGGATTGTACAGAAAATACTGAAACTTGTACTGTAAGGCTTGTTGGTTTTTATCGAGGTCTGTTCCAGGATAGCAAGACATTAATATACCAGCTTTCTCCTCTGGAAGCTGCCTTCAAGGCTCAATTTCTTTTTGCTGGTGAAAGAAGTTTGTCCTTTTACCTCCAGCCCCTCGTGATCTCTTGGGGTGACAGGCAGTTTCTGGGGCTCTTTGACAGAGTTTTGGGGGCAGGCAAGGACTGGCAGGAGATGCTGCCTGTCACATTTGAGGCGGGTTGATGGAGCTGCGTGGGAAACCTGCCCGAGCCCCTGTCCATATCCTCGCCAGTGCCACAACACAGAGCTGACATTTCTAAGAGCAAAGACTTTTCACAATGTAGCAAAACACTGACTCAGAAGACCCATAAAAATCAGTCACCAAATGGATATGGTTTTCTAATGAAGGGGAATAGAATTATCATCAGCAGACTAAAGTTCTGCCTTCAGCTCTTCTGTTAAAAATCTCCGGGTCACCCTGAATTTAAGAGCTGAGTTTGAGACGTTATGTATGGGGGATATTTTGGAATAAGAAGAGCTCTTAAAAAGGATGATTGTTTCTACCGTGACTATTCCTTGCATTGCAGTGGTGCCTTGAGATTTCATTTTCGGACAGGGAGTACATGTGCCAAGTACTGTCCAGACACAAAGCAGCATATGACTGCACAGCCCAGGAGGATAACGTATACCTTCGGAAAGAGCAGAAATGTCTGACTTGCTAATAACAATGAAAACACTTTTTCCAGGGACTCTATCTGGAAAATACACGAACAGGAGGAGGAAATGAAAAGGACAGAGCTCTAAAGCTTAAATACGTTTCAAAGGCACAATTGGAGCCGCAGAGGAAAAAAAAAAAAAAGGAAGAACGAAAGAAAAAAAAATCCCTGCCTCACCGGGGCTGCTACTACAGGGTCATTCTTCATTGCTGCTCCTGCTGATTCTGCATTAAAAGGTGTAGCTGATTAAAGATTTGGTTTTGGGGAGGGTTAGGGGTTAGGGAATACATAGATATATATTTTTAATGGGCTTGTAAGTTATCAGAAGGAGAAATGAAGGGCTGTTTAACTTGTACGGATGAAAAGTTCCCAGGACCTTGAATGCTGCAGATGTTTTACCAATTGCATTTCATCTCTGCAATCTTTACTCCTGTTATGATTTTTATTTGTGCACTGATCAACAGGAGCTACCTTCTGTTAAGGTTTGTGACAGATATTTGTTGTTCATCCCCAACGCAGACTAAAATATCAGGCAGTATCCTACGCCTTCCTACTGATGATATCTATATAACATACTCTGGTCAGGTACAGGTCACTTTGGCATGGGACTGAAGACACGTAACCACTTCCCACTACACCAATAGACTCTTACACCTCTGGTTTGATGATACAATAAATCCAGATTTAAAGCTTCCAGTACTGGACCAGGTACGCTGTGGCTGCACAATGCAAAACACTGATTTGATGGATGCTTGCTCCGATAGTTCAAATTTGCTCAAAAAATACTGATGGGCTAACTTTGCATCAGCTGGCTTTCTGCAGAAACTGGTGTTACATCTTACCCTGCAGTCAGCCTAAAACCTAGAGAAACTTTACATTGCCCTCTCCAGCTGGTTACAGAGAAAGGCAGCCCTGTCTCCAGGCCAGATTCAGTTCATCTCCGTCCCTGAGACTAAGCTGGTCCTGCACATGCCTGGTGTGAATGGTCTTGGGACCAAGGGCATAAAGCATTGGCTTGTGAACTCATCTGTGCCTGGAATACATCACATCAGCATGCTCACTGCAATGCAAGCCTGCACAGCTACTTATCTTGATCTATGTGTCACATATTGTTGCTCGCTCAAGATATAAAGTGGGGGTAAAATACATCTTGTAGCTGCATATTTCTTTCTCTCTCAACCGGTAAGATGTTTCTGGCTAGGAAGGTTCATGTGCTGAGAAGCCCAGGCTGCAGGCATATTTTTTCCATTTAAAAAAAAAAAAAAAAAAGACGACACAGGTTTTTTCTTCCCACCTCTCCAGCTCAAGTGGTTTACTGTGATTTAAAATAAACAAAGATTGCTACACAGCAACCTCTCACCCTCTTCCCCGAGAGCCAGTCTTTGAGATGCGGTGCATGGATAGAAGAATCATTAGACTGTGATAAATAAACCTATCATGGGGATAACAGAAGTCCTGAGCTACATGTATCAGGTAGATGGAAAGAGAAAGAGGTCACACCAGCCAGGTGAAAGGGCAGGGTAGCACACAGCTAACGCTTAAAAAGGAATTAGTTAAAAAAAAACCAAACCAAAACAGAGTGAAAATAATCCTCAGAGAGGTGGTGAAGGGGAGAGAGGGGAAGCAAAGACATTTATTCAAGGCAAAAGTTATGGGGCTAATTACAGCAAGCCAGGGTAGGACGGCTGCGTGTGTAGGGACAGCAGGCAAGACAGGGGTGCGCAGCGGCACGCTCCACCTCCCGGCACAGCATCTTTAAAGGCTACGGACCGCTGCTGTGAGATCCTGCTCAACGCACAGACAGACAGACACAGCATGGCACGGCGTTTTTATAACTTTCATCAAAGCCACATTCAGGCTTGGTAATGATCTGATGTATTAGCTCAGAAGCCGATGAAACCAGGATTTACATTTCTGTTATAAAAGCATGTTAAATAGAGCCCATCACAGCAGTACCAAATCTGGGAAAGCTCTTCAGTCCTGGCTGAAAGGTGGGTGGTCCCAGCAGCAGACTGCCTCAGCCCTGTCCCAGCTTTTCATGCATCCTTTCTCCTGTTACCTGGGAACATGGGTTTCAGAAGCCTGCTGTAGTCAGTGGGAGAGGCAGCAGAGATCTGAGTACACAAATAATCTGCATAACAAGTCTTCAGCAAGCAAAGGCTCCCGTGGAAGCCGCAGCTTACTAAGTGTCCTCTCTTGAGCCACTTGATGTTTTCACACCTGTCCAGACCTGGCTAGAAAGCGGTTGGATCCCTGTAAATTGATATTTCCTTGACAAAAAATAGACTAACAGTGGGGCTGTGCTGCCAATAGGTAGAATGGAGTAAAGCCTAACATTTTCTGGGAACAGATGCCTCCTATTCGGAGAGTTTCAGGAACATTAAGCACCAGCAATGGAGGTTCCCAAAGGGTCACAATGGGGTGGGTTTGTGAGAGGGAGCTCTGCCTGCCCCGTTACATGTGTAAAGCAAATACACACCCGCTCCATGAACAGTTTTCACACTCAATAGCTTAAGAACCAACAAGGGAAAGTTCACCTCAATGTGAGCAGCAAGATTTTGGCTACAGCCCTCATGTTGGTGAAGTAATTTGAAAGGGTTCCTTTAACTTTGGACGCCAAGGTTTCAGCATCCCAATGTCTGCTGGTTCACACAGCAACTGGAAAACACAATGCAGATACAGTCAGCGACCTTTGAGGCCTATCAAATCCAAGGTGCTTTCCCAAGCATTTTCAGCCTGGCTTACACAAAGCCCCATCTTTGCTTGCAGAACATGTATGTTCCCCAAAAAGTTTTCCTGCACCTTTGCTAGCAACAAAAACCTCTCCCATGACAGTGATTCTCCTCTAACCTTGATATTTAACGAACTAATTGGAAGTGTGATCCCACAGAGAGTGGGATAGTTAATATAACTTTCAATTTTGAAAGGGTTTTCTCAATAATTTGTTTAAATCTGGATCACTATTTAATATTGAACACTGATGTGAAATCTACAGGGCATCTGCTTCGCTCCGGTCTGGGACAGAGCTGCAGCAGTGTGGAGGCTCTGTGTGCCTTTACCCTGCAAGAAAGCAGATACCAAAGCTGCTAGAAAAATTCACAGCATTTGCACCATCCATAAAATCGCAAAGATAGCAGAAAAAAAAAAACAACAAACCACCAGCATGGTATTTTCAGGGAGAATCTTGCCAGAATGGCTTCCTGATGGCTGGCCAGCTTTGGTGAAATCCTGCTTTACTCTTCATTTTATTAATTGAGATTGTAAACATATTTGACTGTAAACCAGAACTTTTTTGCTATTGTTTTCTTTTTAAATTGACTCTTTTTTGATGTTTTAATGAACAATAGGGACAGGAACACCTTGTTTTCATTCTTTTTCCTCTTTCTTTTAGCATTAGTAATGTACAACAAAGAGAAGGGAGATGAGATAGTATTGCTATTATTAGCTCCTAATGCAGATGCTTGTGAACACTGGAACAAAGATATGTGGGCTCAGGTAGGCTTTCCCGCATTTACAGATTCCTCTTGACAGAAATTAGAAATTCATCTTTGCCTTTGACTGGATTCCTCTATTTTACATTTCATTTCCAATGTGTTGGCTTTTTTGTACTACTTCATGTTTCAGACCCAGCATCACTCTATTTCTACTGACTCTGACACTGTCCCTTTTGTAGGTCAGAGTCATCACCGGGGCACTGCTTAATGGTATGGCCTTTCAGTCTGTTGCTCCTTTGGTCTGCCTCACTCTCTCTCTTCCAGACATTGGGAATGAGCTCATGACACTGTGGGTCACAACATCACTGCATTAGTTGTACAGCAAAAAACTGCAACAATCAGCCTCATCAATGAGAGGATGAAGCACGTGTTGATTTGAAGAGTCTCTCAGTATGACTTGATGGTCAGTTGTGGTCAATAGCTCCACAGACCTCTGCTGCAAGTGCTCACATTGCAAGGTCGGGGAATGTGTCAGGACAGAATAAGACAGAAACCAAGCAAAAATGGATTAAACCAATGTCTGAGACTCTAAGTGGGCTTTGGATTAGGTCTGGAAGAAGATTGTATGGGTATTCCTTTGGAGCAAGAAGGGGTGGCTTCTTTCTCCCTACTGCATGATACAAATTCATGACACATTGTGAATTTATTTTCACTTGCATCCCTTTGGGGAAAATGGGGAGCTGAGCTTCAGGAAAGTAAAAGTTTTGCTAACCCCAAGCTTCCAGGCAACACCATTTTCACCATTTTCATGTCGAAAGGGAGAGCGGTTGGTCTTTAGGGCAGTCATATGTCTGAAGAAATATCCAGAGCCATTTCAGAAACTAGCACCTGCTTGGAGAATTAGTGCCTGTTTCACCAACAGAGCAGAGAGGCATAAAAAATGCCCATGGATTTCCCTTTTCATGTCCTCTGAAATCTACCACACTTTAAATGAAGATCTCCCTCTAGCACTGATTGCCTGTTATTCGCCCCAAGACATGACCACCAACATTTATTGTTTCAAAGCCATGGGCAACACCAAAGAAAATCTACTGCAAAGCTTTGTTAGTGAGTGGCTTTTGAGACTCACACTATTTTGTTTTGTGGTTGCCGGATCTCTGTGCTTAGAGGTCATCATCATCTGCCCTAGGTAGAACATGATTAATAAAGAACTGTTTTAATGTAATTTTCGCCACTGACCTTAATTGCACAGGTCAGAAATGAAAGCAGCTCACCATATGCCAGACATTAAGGTCTCGAGCAATTCCCCAGCAAACGTTACACTCCCTGGATTGGATTGGAGCCCAGCCAGGCTGTGCTCATTGAAACTTATAAATTGCCTTTATCTTGCTGGCAATGTAAAATTAAATTGGTATAAGGGATATTGCATTGTTGATGAAGATGTACAAGGCAGAGTTAACTCCAATACAGTGAACTTATCACGAGATATGAAAAATATCTTAATTGGCTCAGCACCTTCCTTGTGTGGCCTTGAAGAAACCCAGTGTTCCTGAAAACTGCAGTACCATTAAAGGCAATAGTCTTTGTTCATTTTCTTTGTGTGTTTGAATTGTACAGCTTTTCCTATACTGCTCATGAATGGTAGAGTGCAAAACAGGATGTACAGCAGTTTAGATGACGCTGTAGTGAGCTATGATTGTATCTAAAAAGTCCTTTCTTGTGATATATTTATGGCCTGTAATCCCTCCCTTGCTACAATTCTTTCCCAAGCTCTATTTCAATCCATTGTCCATACAGGGCTCATTTTATCAAGTTTTCTCATCTCTAGCTATAATGACAATTGCGTGATGTAAATCTAGGAGCAGCAGGGAGTCATTGGCTAGAGATGAACTCCAGTGAACATTAACCCTTCTGGGCTCTCTTAACATTTGGACCCAGACTTTGGAAGTAAATGAAAATGAAAATCCTTCCAGTAATTTTCTCTTCTCATTAATTCAATCAGAGACATTAAAGACAGACAGGACCTTCTGGGTCAGTGTGTCCTGCTTTCCTTGTATCAGAGTCTTTGTGGCCTCTGTTACATCTCTTTGAGAGAAGATTGGGAAGTTATCGTATTACTCACTTGTTACAATCCTTCTAGAATTACAACTATATAAATGTAATAGTGCCAAACTGGAGCAGACATTTGCCAGAGAGAGTGAGGATTATATTCTCAAACAGCAAAGCTAAATAGAGACTGCTGAGCAGCAAAGCAGCGGGGCCCAACTGTTCAACCAGAAAGGACCACATAGCATACTAGAAAAGCCCTGAAAAATCCCAAGGGCCTTTCCCACTCCTGTGATGGATGTGCATGTAGTCATGGAAGTGTGCTGCAAACACACAGGAGACAGCATTGCCAGCAATTACTTGCATGCCTGATCACAAAACCGGAGTGCTGTGTATCCTGCTATGAGTTATGGGGCTATGAGCTGTGGAGCTGCGAGCCCCGGGATCTTTGTGAAAGAGGGCAGCAGGCTTCTGCCAACTACATCTGCAAAGGGAAAACTAGGTTGGATGAGTGACTGGACAGAGAACTCTGAAAGTCCACCAGTCAGCTGACCTTGACCCTGGGCAATGTGGCATGTGTGTAACTGGCCAGAACTCCTGGGTCCTTGATGGCAGAATCATTCAGGGATTTATGCCCTCAGTTGCCACACTCAGGTACTTGCCCACTGTCCTTGACACGCGATCCAATCTCTTATAAGGTGTAAGGGTGGCTGAATTTTTCTCCTGTGACCCTAGAGAAGGTTTCAGCACTCCGAGATCAATGCTGCCTACAGTACTGTACCTGGAGTGCCGTCAGTGCACCTTCCTGGCTCCTCCACTCGCATTTATAATAGCCAGTATGGACCACATTCGGTTTTGGAGGGTTCCCACAGGAGCCTTCTTGTGAGTTTGGGGCTATCCTGAAAATTGGCAGTCCTCTAAGTGCCAACAGTAGAGCTGGTGCAGGGTCGGGAGGAGGAGGGGATATCCCACGAACCATCCATCTGGACGCAGGGGGAACCAATACCTTTCAGCCCCTAGGTGTTAGGGTGACAAGCTCTAACAAATGCGGCAGATGGGTAGCTGGTAGAGAGTCTTTAGTAGGCTGGCTGAGTGCCTGACAAACCACAGGGAGAAAATCACAGTATTAAAAGAAGCCCCGCACAGAAACGCACTGAAACATTGCCAGCGAAACATCCGACCAGCTCCCGAAAGGCCTTCCCGCCCAGCGGAAGTCAAACCTGCTGTCTCTTGCATCCTCTTCCTCCTTTCTTCCCAACCCCGATGCCATGAAAGGGCCTTGGTGAGCAGCTCACCAAAGCAGCCATCTCCCACCGTGTCTCTTCTCATGTTCTCCTAGCACCTGAGGGACAGAACAAGCTGCATCCAGGTTGAACATGGGCCATGTCTGGAAGTTTTTTAAAAGAGGAAGAGAGAGAGATTTCAGCAGAACATATCTGTTAACTGGCTTCTTCACCTAATTAGCTGTGGAAAAGTCACCAGATGGACACAGATTTTAATGATGGCTTCATTCAGAGTCTTGGAGGAGTGGGTTGGATATAAGAGATAATTATCTTGACTTTTAGATGTAAAAAGCTTCTATTTTATTCTGCTTTTTTTCCCTCTAGTTCATTTTTAATGAAAAAGAGGAACAGTGAAATTCAAAATATCAAATAAAAAAGGAAGGTTGACAATCCATCGTTTAATATCTGCTTAGTGCCAGCCTGGAGTGACATTTCTAAGGATTGGTTTGATGGGAAGCTTGTTTGTTCATAAATTGACACAAAATGGCATTCTAGGTTTAGCCAGGGACTTTCCTCCTCCCCCTGTGTGCTGGGAGGAAAGTTAAAGTGATCTGATTAAATGCTACAGGGGTGTGTTTTCATGACACAGAAAGAAACCTGGTTAGGAAATGCCTCTTTCACACCCATTCTCTTTCACATTTCTGCTCATACATTGTGTCAATAAGGGGCATCAAGATGAGATCATGAAAGTGTATCCACTGGTATATAGCCACCCCAAATGTTGATAAAGACCTCAGGGGGGCTAATGGGACCCTCCTTTAGCACAGATAGCAGAGCCTGTGTCTGCAGGGCAGGAGGGCTCTTACGCCTGGTGAACCGGTGAGGGAGGATGGAGAAGGCGGCAACCAGAAGAGCTGGATAAGGTTACCAGAGGACAACTCCTTCACGGGTGCAGATGACAAAGTGTGCTTCCCAGCGTGCCACCTGGCTCCTGCAGCCTGTTTCCGTCTGGCTGCGGGTAGGAGAAAGGCCGTGAGCGACTCGGAGCACCGAGCAGCTGTGGGCACGAGGGGCAGGTTCACAGAAGGTTTTCAGGAGTTAGGATTAAAGAAAAGTGAGTTTTACCAAATCAGCAGCCGTCCGGTGAAAATGTGTGCTTTAAATGCATAGGTCTGGGGCATGCTCAGAGGTAACATATATGGCATGCCTGTAGTCATATTTATTTGGGTTCAGTCAAAGCCTTGCAACTGATGGCTGGAAGTGGCTTTCAATGAAAATGTTACTAGCAGCATGGGCACCCAGGTCTGAAAAGGCTGAATGCCCATACATGTCTCAGGGAAAAGCCTTTTCTGACCTCTGATTTCATTTTTGAAGGAAATCTGTTCCTTTGCCAGCAAGTCCCTCCCATCTCCGCCAGTGCTCTCTAAGCACCTGATAGAAAAGTAGGAGCACAAACAAGAATCAAAACTTAACATATTCCCACATTTCTTTTGAAACCCCTTTGATGACTGAGAATTTGCAGTACATGGCTATCAAATTTGGCTATTGTCATCATTCAAATTGAGTGCAGTCTCTAGGGACAAGTTTTGCTCTCTAATATCATAGTGAAGGGCCTGATAGTAGCACACATTGATGGAAATGCAATATATATAAAAGAATAGAGAAAGAAAAGACAAAAAGCCTGTAGTTTCTGAGAACTCATACAGGCAGCTGGATAAGTGGATCATGTTATCCGTAATTGAAATAACTGAGACCTCTGAAGTCCATAAAATGAGGAAACCACTTGAGAAGAACATTGCTGGAGAGGCTTTAGCATTCACTCAGCCTAGGTAGCCCACCAGACCAGCCTTTCGCACAGTGCTCCAGCCCTCTCTGTGCAGCTGATGTGCAGCTGAGCAGAAGAAAGTCTGTAGAAATAGAAGCGGATGGGGAAATCCAAAGAAGGCCACTCAGAGCTCTTGCAATGTCTCCCTTTCCTATCACATTTTCAGTAGAGAAGGAAAGGATGAAGGGGAGAAGCTTTATTATTGTTTTTATTATTATTTACTATCATTTTCCCAAGTTACCTGCAGTCCTGTGTGGAATATGGCTCTGGCTCTCCGAAATATTCAGGTCTAAACTCTTTCCTCAAGTCTTTGCATTAACTTCAGCTGACAGTCTTCCTCCCAGCCTGAGAAGAAAGGGTTTGGGACAAACCTGTGTCCATAGGAAAACCAGCACAACCCCTTAACTCAGCAAGCTGCTCGTCAATCACAGGAGAGGTCCTGGTCCAGTTGTAACTGTATGTATATAGACAGATGTAGATATGGACATAGATACACGTTTGTGTACAAAGCTCTTTGACGGATGCTGGAAGGTACTCTCATTGCTTTAAAAGTCTACAAGAAAGCTGGGATAAGAAAAGAAGTAACTACTTTGTAACAAAAAGAAATTCCAGGGTGTAATTAGGGATGCAGAATAGAACCAGCAAATCTGGAGCTAAACAAGGGCCCGTGGGCTTGTACTGCTCCTCCTACAAGAAGTGCCTTGTTGAACATGGACCCTCACAAGCTGGTAGCCTTGGTGTGCCCCTCAACAGAAAGTTGGCTCTTTCACTAGAGTAGTGTTTCCTGGTGATTTACTGAGGACCTTGTTTAACACGAGGTCAGACAACATTTCCAAAACCATCACATTGGTTTTGGCTTCTTGATTTGGCTAGCTTTTTCATTCTAGTTTTCCTAGTGCCTTTATTAAAGTGTGAAGCTGCTTTCTGCATTTCAGATAGAAGTAAGTGTGGTATTCATTATTTTGAGCTGCTGGTATTAAACGGCTACCTTCGCTTTCGGAGCACCCTGAAATTTCAGCTTGTTTGTGTATTTAACTAGCTGATGAAAAGTGAGGTAGAAAGGTCCCTGTGTTGCAAAGCTCATTCAATATTTGGAGAGAATCTTAAAGAGAATAAAATGTCCAGTATGGAACATATATGGCTTCAAGCTTTAAAAAAAGGAAACACTCAGACATTAGTGTGGGGTCTTTTCTGTAAGCACTGAGCATTGTCTGGATGAATTCCTTGAACAGTCATACAGCCAGAGGAATTGGGCATGCTGAGACCTTCCCTAGCGGTGCTTAGACTCTTGCAGGATCTAATCACACATTAGAAGTGCCATGGTCAGGCCAGGGTGACCAAGCCATCATGAGGTTACAGCTATATCATTAGTGATGTCGCTTAGAGCAGGTGATGACCCAAGTACTTTCTTGTTTCAGCTGTGCTTTAATAATGCTCTTTTTTTCCCCCATCCACTATTTATTTACATGGAGTGAGGCCATTGGAGTGACAAGCTGAGTTAACGAGACGGTTCATCATTTCCTCTCTCTGTAATTTTAATTCAGCAGATTGCTGCCTTGCATCTGCATGTGTGTCGGTGCGTCTCACACCCCTCTGACACATCACCTTTCCAGGGCTATCATTTTTCATCTAAGATTATGGACAGGCATTTGGAAAGTGGCCTCGACCAGCGAGGCGAGAAGAAGTCGGATCATTTTTATGAACCAAGGGGTAGAGTGATCCATAAAATATATGTCAAATTAGAACCAGCGCTTCACTGTAAGAAAGACACCAATTAATGGGTTCCATGGGTTTGGATTTAATAGAGCGGAAGATTTACCAGCCTTTAAAAGCTTAATACCAACACCGTTTATTGGGTGAAATCATTTGTCAGTGGCTAAGAGCTTCCTGACTTCCCTAGCCCCTTGCAAATGGCAACGGTCACAGTTAGAGAGATTGACAGTGGTATGCTGCTCCTTGCTAAAGAGTTTCTTAACCTTTTCCATAGATGGAGCATGAGTGGATGATGGGATGCATTTTCTGTAGGGAATATGAAGAATTAAAACCAGCACAGATATGAATCTCTCTCCGCAGCTCTGACTGGCTCTCCCTGAGCGGGAATATGCTAGCTCCAATGAGCATCAGTAGTGTGATGAGCATCAGGCAATTTGTTTGGCTTTGTCAAGTGCTTCCTCCTTTTCATGCTCTTCAGAAGTCTTTTCCTCCAGGTGACGTGCTCTTGGTCTTCATAGCTTAAGTTGAGAGACAACCGTCGTCTTTAGCACAGAACTATCATATATGGGATATAGAAATATAACTGATGGTCCAGAACTACTGGGTTTTCTTGTGTGAACCCTATAAAACCTGACAGGAAGGGTGTTGGAAACCATCATTTCTTGTCTCCAGGTAGATCCTTCAGCTCCTCATGACTCTGACTGCTCAATAGGGAAAAGGGTTATGCCCAGGTGGCACAGGATTTAGCCAAGTTTATACAAAGAATCTTTTTTCTTGGGTGTGTTCAGCACTAAGAATGACTTATAGGGGGTCCATGAATGTGTCTTCAATACTGTCATGACACAAAACAGGGTGAGCTTAAAACTTTATCATGTGTTCTCTAATCTTCATAAACAAAGGGATTTGCTATGCAAGATTATCTTAAGAGCATTCTTAAATTAATACTTATTCCTTAACCGCATTATGTTTGTGAAAAGGCATGACTATGTAGTTTCTCAGATAATATTATTCCAATAGAAGAATGCAAAGAACTTTAAAAAAAAAAAAAAAGGCAAAAAAACCACACAAGCAAGTGGAATGTAAGTAAAGGAGAAAAGCAAAATATTTGGATTTCTGAAATTCCTCCAGGGTTGTTTTATCTGTTTTAGAATGGGTTGTATTTCTCCTGCAAATTCTCCCTTGTGAACAAAAAAAAGGGAGAATTTTCAAGGATCCGAGTCTGTGTAAGACTTCAAGCAAAGAAAATCATGCTCATAAAAACACTGTCTGTGTTTTGCAGTTACATACAGCTTGAGAAGACCCTTTCTTGGAGCTTCCCTTCAAGTGAAAGCTCTCATTACTGTAACACTTCCATACCACCTATCAAAGAAAAGGTCAAATGTGAATTCAGACCACAAGTAAATCTCTACCTGAGGTCACTCAAAGTCCAAATTTACAACATTGTTGAATGAAAGATAATGCAGAATATTTCCATAGCCAATGATATTTGTTTGCAGCAGATTCTAAAAAACTTACCCAAGTCTTCTTGTGTAGCAAGATGTTTAGGTGCAGAAAGAGGAGAAGCTTGAGGTTTCTTTGCATCAGTCCTTTGACCCAGAAGAGATCTTTCGGGAAGAACCATAACGGAGATGAATCTTGTTGAATTTCATATCTGTGTTTGTGTAAGCCCCACTGATGGAAATGAGAATGGTGGCTCCTCCTTAGAGGACTCGAGAGCAGCGTATCATGTTCAACATTGTGTTCCTCAAAGAACTGTAGAAAATCAGTATTGTAATCTAATGAATTTGAGATGGTGTCTCCTGAAGGGGTAAATTACCATACAGAATGTGTTCTTTTATTATAAAGCTGTAATTTCATTTTACTGTTCTACTAATGATGCACAGTGAGCCATGACTGGGGGAGCCCCAAGAAACATAATGATGGTTGTTTATTATAGCAATATTTAACATATTTCATTAATACAGAAAAGTTTTCACTGAGGACAGTGGGAATTCTATTGTAGGGCAGGATAAAAAGAAGCTAAAATATATGCCATTAATTTCTTCTTGGTTTTTCAAAACCAACCTCCATTCAAATGGTTGGTTGATCTCCTCAGTAGACAAAGAAGACTCTGAAATGTCCTCTCAAGGGTTTGCTCTAAAGGACCAGAATATAACTTATTAAAGCACAAATGGAAGCAAGACATACTTTTTGAGGACCTGGTGGCAAGAAGCCTTCCAGTGAGGCCAGTGGTCCAGTGGAGAAGGTTTGATGGTGAAGGATAAGGATGCCTTTCAGAGCTGCCTGGTGGCACTGACCTGCAGTACCATGTGGTCTTTCCATTTGACTTCATCTCTTGATTAGTGAATTGCTCCCAAGGAAGCTCACTCTGTGCCATGGTCTGCAGGAATGAGGATGCTCTTGAATTATAGCTTTCTTCATTGTTCTTCATACTGTTGCACAAAGCTCTGCTCAGACTGAAACTCCTAAGGCCAATCCTACTTGCTGGTGACCAGAGGCGAGAAATTAAATATGTGATGAAAAAGCAGCAAGGAATGGGGCCAGCTTGGCCAGGCCACCAACCCCACAGGTCAGCTCTTCCTCCCAGCATCTCCAGCTCTGCTCCGGCAGTTGTGCCATAGTGGAGGTCCTAGGCACTGCCGTTGCCCAGCCTTTCCAGCCCTTTCCATCTGTCCACCTGTTCTTCCCCTTCCCCATGGACGGCAGAGAGTTTGGATTAAGAATTGCTGGGCTGGGAGGGTATTCAGCCTGCAGGAAGCGGATGCTGGGTGGGTTGGTGGCAGCCTCTTCATCCCTTTTGGAGGAATGGCAGGACTGCGGGAAAAGGGGTGGCATCAGCAGGCTGGGCCCACCACGAAGCAGCAGAAGGAAGGAATAGCACTGGCATGTTGCAAGAAGCGGTGGTGCTGGAGTGGAGTTAGCAAGCACTGTTAATAATGACAGCCACCTGTTTCATTAGCCATGGTTTCAAACAGAAAGGATGTGGTGTGCAAATTACCATGCAAAGCAGGCTGGCAAAGACCAGATAGGGGCAGGGAGTTGCCAAAGGCTTTGATAGCAGCTGAAGCAACAGATGTGTTGCACCAAAGAGTGCCAGGAAGGGAACAAATGGCCATGGCTGCACTTTCCCCTGGGCAAAGTACAACAGTGAAATCGCCATTTGGCAATATTTCGGTCAGGTCTTTATATGGGTACTTGACCTTGATTTGCAAGGCTGATACATAAGGTGCCTTCCAGTTGGCACCTGCCGTATTAGCCAGCACCTAAAGACATGCCAGCATGAAACCCAGACATAAAAATTTATCCCACTCTAACTCATCAAAGGGACAGGAACTTACAGTGCCCTAACATGTTACTTGCATAAATTGCATCTCATTGCTTTTTATAGCTTACTTGTACGCTATAAATTTTGTAAGAAGAGAGAGAAAGAGAGCTAAATAAGGTTGAATAAATGCAGAAAAAGAAGTTCCTTTTCCTTCTAGCTGTACCAGAAGAGCAGTTGCTTCCCTTTGTCTGGAGGTGTAAGCAGTAAGGATGAGCCGTGGATGAATTTCAAAAAATTCAAAGCTTTGGCTTGATTCAGATATGGCACCCCTCAGCCGTATTGGCCAAGAAAACATGCAGAAGCCAGCCTGGCTGAATATCATATGCCCCCGGAGCTCATCTCTTAGTGAATGTGAACCAACCATTGAAGGAATTTAGGATGAGACTTGACTGAACCTCTGCCAAGATTTGTCAAAGGCTGAGATTTGAAGAAGGATAGCCTTTTGAGATTAAGAATAGCTAGGCTGTGTTTCTGGCTCTGCCTCATGCTCCTGGGGTGACCCTGGGCAAGGCGTTTAATCATGCAAAAAGGAATACCAGCTGTACCCTTACTTTACAGGACTGCAGAGGTGTTGAAAGGACAGATTAATTAAAGTTTAGGAGAGACTCTAACGGAACAATGACAAGCCCTACACAAATATCTCGTTGCTAGAGCTAATGGGAAATGCAAGCTGCAACCCTGTGTGAATTTCTGACATTACAACATTTGGTTTTGAGCGGGTTGGTGCAAAATAGACAACTTGGGCAACATAAGAAGTTTAATCATTTGTATTAGGAAATATCAGCATGTTTAATTTTGGTTTATTTCAGGTACTTTCTGGCTTTTGAACTCCGTTTCCTAAGATAATCTATCATACCAGGGCTCTTAGGATGCCTTGTGGCACTGTAGTCAGAGGAGAAACTCTAACACATCCAGACGGAGGTAATTTGGCTACATATCTCTGTGGTAATATGCAAAACTCCTGAACACCATCTTTTTCAAATCACTACAGAAGTTCAGGCAAGAATCTGCTGCTTGTGAGATCAATCTAAAATTTAGATTAGATTCAGCAGATCATAATATTTGATTTGAGGTCCACCACCCTATCTCCTACAGGTTTTTCATTCTAAGTTTCCCATCTCAGTAAAATCAATGTATATTTAAGGATGGATTTTTTTGGAAACCATATGTTGCTGCTACAAGAACACATTGATGTCATATTGCTTGCTGGCAATATGTAGTATATAGTGACTACTTCCATCTTCCAACTCATGCTAAAGCCCTTTATGCTGCTCTATCAGTATATTAGAGTAGAAAACCATAGAATTCCTTATGAACCTAAGCTGATTTATAATATCACATAACAGGTGAAATAGGAGGGGTTTTCTGCTTTCACTATAAACCAGGCAAAACTTGTTAATTCAGCCAAGTATTCTACCAGCTCTGTAAACAAATCCAAATCCCTCAAGATAAAATAAAATGGATAGGTTGTTAATCCATTACAAATAAAATAATTATCTTTTTTTTTTGTATCCCTGACAGAAGTCTGGGGTTTGATAGATGCATGAGAATCATATCATAGGAACTATTTTGCTTATCTGTACGTAAGTCGGTTGGGGAAAGTGTGGTTAAAAAAAATGTGCAGAGAAAAATAAGAGAGATTTGTGGGAAGATCAAGAAAGCAGGGTTTCACATGGAAAAAAATTGGGTATTATTCTATTTGGTGACTTCCAAATTACTCTCAACTTTGCCATGATAAAATTACTCAATTTCACCAAAAAAAAAAATTCAAATCTTTTCTGAAGGTAATTTACTATCCCATTAAAAAATCCCAACTAAGAAAATGACATTGTTAGGACTTTCTTGGAAAAAAAATGATTTTTTTTTATGGACTGTCATCAAAACGCATAATTTCAGGGGAAACGTGAACAGGAGAAATCAAAGAACTGAATGTTTTGAGGGGAGTAAGAGGAACTTTATGAGAATTTTCCCACGGTTTCTCTGGATCCCCATGATCGATCCATTTGGTTGTCCATCCATCCTGAGCTTCCGATAATAAAGCAGCAGGTTTTGGAGCTGGCATGTGTATTAAGCTAACCTCTGCCACATATTCTGGTGGAAGAGGTGTTCATGGGAGAGGTGCGTTAAATTTTGGAGGTACCACCCGCATCACCACCACTTCTGCTCTTGAAAAGGGTCGGACAGAGCTGTGCATGTATCAGAATTGGTAACGTTCCCAGAGCAAGAGCAAATCTGTCCTTGTGAGATTTCAGGTTGTTTGATGATTTTATTATGCCCACATGCAGATCATTACCCGCATGTACATTTAAGGCAGTTTTCAATGGTCCTTTTTCCCTTGACTCTTCTCTAAGACCCACCATTAGCATACCAGGCATGTGAAGGCGTATTTCAGCACTCCTGCATGGGTGCGGAAGCATGCGTTGCTTGGGGAAGGATGGCCCATGCGGCTGATGGGGACAGCAGCACGAAACTCTGCGCGGCTGATCTGTGCAAGACATGCTCTCGCGTCAGCTGAGGTTTTAGACCAAAAAGGGCAAACAAGCCTCTCTTCTTTGGAGGTGATGGTAAAATTCACAGTGACTTTAATGGGACTGAATTTTCACCCTGCAAACATTTTAGAGGTTACAATCTCTTCTTGCATGTATGTCCTTTTTTTCATACTAAGACTCTTAAGCCCGATTCCTCCTGGGAGGCCTCCAGCTCCTACATTAGACTCTTTCTTAATCATAACCTCCAAATCCTGCTTCTGACCCCAGACAGTATCTCATTTTTTGGCTGAGGATAGAGTGAAGCCTCCCTTTCCCTGTACGCAGGGGCACAGGGATCCCTTCCTGGTCTCTGCAAAACTGCACCGCTCCCAAGACAAGAGAGACCAGCCTCATTTCCAAATGATAAAGCGAGTCAAAAGAAATCACAGTGGGGTTTTGTTTTCCGTGCCGACAGGCCAGAGCCCACAACAAACTCCCAGGGTGGTGGGAATAATATTTGATCACCCTCCACTCCCACCCCTGAGAGAATTCATCTGCACATCTGGCGACCCTGCTGCGGAGGCGTAGCACCTTCCGCCAAGCTGGAAGACAAAAGCAAGACGAGAGCCTGTCCTTCTGCCCGTGCCTGAGCCAAGAGCGATTTCGGTGCCGCCGATGGTTTTCACATCTGCACCTTCCACAGCTGATGCTCTGACTTCTCCGCTTCCATGCGGCTTCCCCCCTTCCCTGCTCAAACTCATCAGGAGAGGGGAGGGAAGGTGCTTGAAAATTCCCTTTGAAATCTTGCCTGTGAGGCACAGATTTATCAAAGCAACGAAGCTGTGTGTGTGTGCACCAGCCCTGCCGTCACATCAAAGGGAAGAACAAGAAGGAGTTTCAAAGGGGCACCCTTGTTCCCCCTTCCCTACTTTTACGCCTGTACACACGCGTGCACACGCATGCACACTCATATTCACATATTTTCCTTCTTTTAGAAATTACTGGGCTTCTGCCAGGGCTGCTCGTTAAACTCTGCGCTGATGGGGGGAGATGCACAATCCCTCACCGCAGTCGCAGCGTTCAGGGGGTTAACCAGGTAAAGCACTGCACCTTCCTTCCTGCTGGAGACTAACGAGACAGACGGATGCAGCACGAACCAGTGGCTCAGAAACGGCCCCTTAAAAGGCCAGAATTACCCACAAAAGCATGTCAGCTCCTCGGCCAAAAGACAAGAGGGTGTTGTCTTTAGTACATGTGACAGCTGATAAAACAGCCTTTCCCATGTGTTCAATAAAAGCAACAGGCTGGGAGCCCCTTTCAACACCTTTATCCTGGCTGTCAGTTATGAAGCCTCCTGATACCGATAAGACACAAGTCAGGACAAATATTGCCCTGTTTTCTGAGGGGTGAAATAGTGGTGTATGCAGTGAAGTGACTCAAAGCCAGAGTGACAGGACAAACGCACCGCAGAGCTGGGAACAGAGCTCCAGCGGGTATTCGCAGAGGTATTCGCAGAGTTTCAGGCTCAGAGAGACAGAGAGACGCCTGGCTCTGAGTCTCTCCATAGCCGAGATGAGGTGGACTCTGGGCTCAGCCCTTCTACAAAGGGTGATTTGGTCCCATTCTGTATCTGCCTGCATTAGCAGTGGGTGACAGACAGTGTGACTCCTGACCAGTCAATGATACCAACGTTAGGAAGTGACAGAGGCCGTATTTTTAATACCAATATCATGCTCCCAGTCCTGATGATCTTCTGCCTCTGGCAGCCTCCCTCCCTCCTCCCAGAGCTAGGGAAGGGCTATGTCCATCCCCGCACTGCTCCAGCAGTGGCGAGGGAACGTGGCAAGCAAGCCATGGTCCTCAGCCTTCTGCCTGAGCACTGCTTCTCCGCAGGAGGAAAGCATTGGTGCAGAGCTGCTGGACATACGGGGTGAACGAGAGGTGTGCTGGGAGCGAGAGGGGTCTGATAACCCCTGGGAGGGGGTCCTCTGTGTCCTACCCCAAACTGGGCTCTGCACCGCCTGCTGATCCACTGACTTAAAAGCATCAGGCTACTTAGTGCTGGTATTGCAAAAGACTGACGCGATACCAGTATGTTTAGGGCTCTTATCTCAGCCCATGTGGCTGTGCTGAGCTAGCTTCACTCACCAGTGAAAGCCCAACACCTAACCGATAGCTGCGAAGCAGCAGTAGAACAAACTGCCCTGGCCAGCTGGTGCCCAGGATATTTACCCAGGGGCTCTGGCCAGTGCCAGTGACTGTCTCATATCCAAACATGAGCAGAGCGATTAAATTCAGGGTGGGTATTTCTGCAAAGCTGCAATAACAGCCCTAATTGCAGGAGGATATACCCACAGAGAGGTGGTACACAAACCCTTAGAAAGATACTCTTTGCCCTGGAGACCTCTGGCTCTCTTTAGAAGAGGTAGACAAAGTGCACTTCATTAAATGGGGGACTCAGCCTCTGAGCTGGTCACACAAGGTCACAGAAGAGGTATGTTATAGGGTAGCAATCCAAAACTCCCTGCCCTGAGCCTCGACCACAACTTCCCTGCTGCTTTCTTTGATAATTGCCTATCCTACTAGAATAAATACAAGTTCACCTCCCTTCTGCTTTCCTACAGCTGGATACTTGGAGTTTTTCACCATGGCTGTTTGGGAAAGCACTGGTTTAAGCTGGCTCTGCCCTGAGAGCGATGCTTGGCTCAGCCTGAGCAGGTTCGGAAACACTCTGCTGAGAACCTCCTGCATCGCTTTGTCCCAGAGGCCCCACTGCTTGAGACTTACGGGAGACAACGCTGCCTTCCAGCCAGAGTATCTCCTGCTGGGGGCACAGGGAGGAATAAATGGGTACCACATGTCCTGTGTTCTGGCTTGGAAGACTTCTCCCTGTGCACAGCAACTTTTAGCACTTTCCTGGGCAAATGGATAATGCCTAGGGTGAATCAGATGTTCATATATCCCTTGACCCAGCTTTCTTTACTAAAGCAAAAAGAAAATCCCTTTCATAACTCCTTTGCTGCAAGTCTGAAAGACCTAAATAAAGGTCTTTGAATTTGAAAGGTATATTGAATTTTGATGGGTAGTAAAGTCTAGAGGGCCATAAGGCAAGGTCCACCTGAACGGTACCTGATGATGATTCTTTTTGCTGCTGGCGTACCAAACTGCTTCATGGATGATGGCTGGTGCCTCTGCAGATGTCTAGATATAGCAAGGCTAAAAAGCCGCAGGCAGGGGGGCTGCTGCTATCACTGCCAGATGACAGCGGCCAGGAGCTTCCTTGGCTCTGCCCTGTGGCCTCTTGGTGAACCTGCTTGCTCTGTTCTCCAGCCTCTTCAAAGTTTTTCACCCAGCTCATTCACTGGGCTTGGTGAAGGGGGTCTGGAACTGGTTTAATGGAGAAAAGTACTTCATGTGTTAACCTGCACAGCATTTATGTTTCAAGAGGGTAAATGAGTAACATTTATTTGGGGCAGCACTGGGCTTCAGTTCACAGAGGTAGTGTTCTCTCCACTATACATAATGCTCATTGAAATCTATTGGCAGGTCCTCAAGAGACTCTGAGCATCTTAACGGAATCAGAGGCCTCTTTTTATAAATGTATCTCATTTTTATTTTTACATGTGTGAGTGAATTTCCAGCTCATAAAAGTGAAGACCTCCTCTTCAAAGTTCACACACACTCACTAAAGCACAAAAATGCAGTTTCATTCCCCTCAGGAATGAAAGGCTCAGACTCCTGCCTTTCCTGTCCTTCATCACTCACCACCACCTCTGAAACTCTGATGATGAACATCAGCCCCCATCTCTGACCTTTCTGCTAATGCCTTCCTGGGACTGTCCCCTCTGCTGTGCTTAGTCCTGCCAAGCTGCAGGGCTCTGTCCTGCTGTGTGTCGGACTGAATGCACCAGCTGGGTTCCTAAACTGGGCCCAGCTCAGAGCCACCCCTTTGTACACAGAAAAGATTTTCAACCTTGAATAATTGAAGGAAGACCTGGCTCAGTGTGGGTAGGGACTGAGGAAGGTTTCCCAGAGTGGGAATAAGGAGAGGGTCAGGATTCAGCAGCAATGAGCAGATGATTGCCAATGGTTTCAGTCTCTCCAGGGTTCATCATTGCGTGTTACTCAGTTTCTGCCGTGCCCATTATCTTCGAAAGACACATCTATCTGAGAACGCTCCTCTTCTCCTCAATCCTCATTTTTCTTCCTGGGTGTGGGCATCCTCCGTTAAACTTCAAGCACCTCTCTTCAGACCTCAGTTTCCTAATGAAGATTATTTATTGATAGCCTCTTTCTTTTCTTTTTTCTTTTTCCCTTTTGGCTCCATGGCTCATCAATTAACTGGAGAGGGTATTGATCGGTAATTGTGTCAGGTTTCCCAAAGCTTTCTGGGAAATGCGGCTGCTGCTACTGCTTCAGATGATTGCATATGCTCTGTCTTTGATTCACAGAGCACAGCTAGGGAGTATTCTCACTCAATGTGACTTAAACGAGCAATGAGCTCACAATTTACCCTTAGGAGGGTATTATTTGCAGCTCTCACTGGATGGGTGTTTGACATTAAAAAGAAAACAGAAGAAGCCAGAACCTAACAATTAGTTCCCACTGAGCCAAATGGAAACTTTAAATTGGGGGTCTATGGCAGTCTGACATATGTTAGTTTATAGCACTAGGCTGCCTGGCTGGAAGGATATTTGTGTCTGGCAAACTAAACTTACAGTAGTAACATGATTTGTACCACAGTCCGATTTCACCCTCCTCCTTCTAAAGACTCAGTAAATTAAGTTCGCGTTGGTGGCACTCTGTGCTATAAAACTGCTGCTGTAATCCCTACTGGGTCTCCCAGTGCTAGCACAGCTCCTAAATTTGGAAATTATTTGCTTAAAGAGATCAGCTATTGATTAATAAGGGATTCTTTTCTGAGTCTTCTGCTTTTCTACATGATGGATAATTCTGCCCTACCAAGCCTGTAATTCCCAAGCCTGGGATTGGGAAGATGGTGTTGGCCTGTTCGAAGTGTACACGTGCAGCTGCTCACCTCCTTTTCCATGCTGAACCCCTATTGATTGCAGTTGAGGAGAAAACGCGACATTGCCTTTGCTTCTAGGATGATTTACGTGGCCTTACAGCCCACAATACATCTCTGGCCTGACAGACGTACTATCCATCTCACTGACAAATGCCAGTGTGTGTTTCAAAGCAGCTAAGGGTGGGTGGGTAACAGAGATGGCAACATTGACCTATTAGCAAATAGCCTGAGAAAGAGACACTTTATGTATATCTGAATATGGTAGATATTTCACCAGTGCCTCACTTGCATTATATGGTGATCAGCTCCCTCTTGCTTGCTACTACGTCAAGGAGTTCAGCTGCTGGGCTGGGTGTTGTGTTGAGCTCCTCGGCAGTGCTCCATGGAGGGCTGGACTGCCCAAATGGTGAGGGGAGGTCTGGGACATTGGGGAATCATGATGGCTAGTCGATAAGGGTGTCCGTTCCCCTGGACAGTCTGGAGGTTCTGCTGTCTCTGGCTGGTAGGTGATGTGATGCTGCAGAAGGAGGGGCTAAGGAAAAGATGCAATTTTTTGAGTGCCAATATTTTGGCAGATAGAAGAGGAATTGCTCTGTGCGCTCCTACCCAGCCTGCCTTCTGCCAACAGGAGAGCTTCCTCAGCTCTCTCCTCATCCGTGTTCCTTGCTAAACACCCCCTAAGTTTCCCCCAAAGTTGATCACAAATTAGTGAGAGAGAAATTGTTCCTACTGACTTAGGATGAGACTTTGCCATACAGTCCTGTGTCTAAGACCAAGCTTCTTGCTCTTCAAGAAGCCACTTTACCAAGAGGGACCGTTCGAGCTACTCAGACTTGGGTCTTTAACCCCTTACATAAAACTTCAGGAAGCATTTGCTTGAAATAAGCTGCTGTCACCACTTGTGAGGCATTTCCACCCTGCAGGGTAAGGAAGAGGAAAGGGAAAGGGCTTCAGGAGGGGCTGGAGCGGGTTGGAGGGTTTCATCCACAGTGAAAGCAGAGAGGCTGATGTGGACCTAGATATTTTGCACTATCCCAAACTGGCTCTCTGTTCTCCTGTATTTCTGGTATTGCCTCCTAGGGCTGTTCAAGGGAAGGCGAGTTCTTTGCTCAAGTCCAGGCCTAATTTCATACTTCAATGGGAGTAATAAAAAGCTTGTCAGATGAAGCTTGTTTTCATAATAACCCCTGCAAACATACGTCCAGCACACATGCAGACACACACGCAAACACAAAGGCTTTCTCATTATCCCTGGCTTTGTACTATCCAACTTCCACCACTGTTTTTTTCTCACTGTTTGTACATTGACCTGTATTCAACGCAGCATCCCTGCATGTGTTGTGTTTCTCACAGTAACCGTTGTACATGTGTACCCATACGGATTATGCATGCACCAAATCTTCACAATTCCCTTGTTGCACCTGGCACAAGTTCAAATGAGTCAAATTGGAAAGCGATGGCTTTTCCCTCTCTCATCACTACATGTAAATCTTCATCAGGTTGGTGACTTCCCAGCATATCACACCCACTGTTTGTGTTTTGTGTTTTGCTTTGTTAATCTATTAGCTCAGCAGATAATAAATCAGTCGTAGAAAGAATTAGCACTTTGATGATGCCATTCTGCCTCACAGAGCACCTTTTTTTTTATTAAGGTGACTAGTATTTCTTTCCATGAAAAGTCAGCATGTGAATTTTCTAGCCACCAGCAGAGCATCTTCTGTAATTCCAAACACTGAGCATCTTCACCAAACTGTCAGCTGCTGCTTCTGACTGCTTCTCTTGTGCTTTGGACTTTCACACTGCTCTAGGAAAGCTTCTCAGCCCAAAGATGCCACCTGCTTCCCTGTGAACTGCTCCAAAATCACCAATCCTGTAGGACGAGTGGTTGTTGTGGGAGATGAACCAACACAGAGGGTTAGAGATGTTAAGGGTGCCAACTGAATGCGGAGTCTCCTGATGAGGTGGGTTTGATTTGGGCTGTTCTAACTGTGAAGGTTAACCCTTGGTTTTCAGACATGATGCCATGTTCATACATTATTTCCCAAAGTTCAGAGCTGCTGTCAGCGGTTTGAAAGGTGGTTTGAACAAAGGGCTGCACTCCAGCAAATAAGACACAGAAGGTTCAAAATCAGCCCACATAAAAATTTAGTCCTTAATTTTAAGACAAAAGCAGAATCACATTAAGAAGCTAAGCTGAAGAAACGGCTTTATTTCTTCATAGCATCCTCGTACATATGCTGAAATGCATTCCTTCCCCATCAATCACAGTAAAGAGCATATTTGCTTAAAGCAGTTGCGAATGAAAGAGATGTGATGAAATCACAGTCAATGGTCAGGCTGGGAATTCATCAAGATGTCTACTGATCCTCTTAAAAAAGTATCATTGCCTGTTGAATTGTGGAGCCTAATGGAAGGAAAATTAGTTGACAAAGTCGGTTTTATTTTCCCAGAGTTATAGACTTCATCATATTTCCAATTCGCTGCTAAACAAAGCTATGAGCCCACCTTTTGTTCAATTTGAAGCATTTAATGACTTCATAAAAAAAACAGGCTGTTGAAATTTATATCCATAAGTTGTCATCTTTGCCTTATTTTCAATTTTCCTGTGGAGTTATTAAAACATTATGTGATCATAATATATTTACGGGGAGGGGGAAATGAGGTGTAACTCTGACTGAGGCACAATGATTTGATAAGAACTGTAAAGCATCAAGTGCCACTAACTTGTACAGGGGAAGATATGTGTGTGCGTCTATACACTGAGTGGAGTTTTGAGTACATATATTCCATACTTGTTGCATGGAGTTTCAATTCTCCCGACCTACATAAATATTAATGAGACTCAAAGGTATCAAACTCTGCTCAACAAGTTGAACTTAGACTCCCTTCTGCCTTTGAACTGCTTTGCCGTTTTCTTTTGGATACTGCATGACAGAGGATAGGAGTTTTGGAGGAAACTTAATGGTAGTGTTTTGCTGCTAACAAGCACAGAGCCCATTATTATTCCCTATGCCTTTATTCACAGGGGAGGAAAAAAGAAAACTGTTAACGGACCTAAGTAGCTTTCTGGGTTTATGTTCTGCTCTGTCTTCTGTTAGGTTATACTGCACCTTCCCTGTGGTATCTGAACTTCTGGCCTGTTTTGTCAGCTGGGTGCAGAGCCAAACTTACCTTTGTAAGTAGGATGCTGAGCACGTTGACTGTAACCATTCCGGTCAGGAATTTTCTTTCTGCTGCATATCTGCACAGTGTTTTGTGCAGGGCTCCTCACCTAGGACCCTATGGCTGTGTTAAGAGCTTCTAGTATGGTGCCAAAGACAGACTTACAATTTAGAGAGACCGTTGCTCTCGGTCTTTAGGCTTTCTCTCCATGGAAAGAAGTCACTGCAATGTCCAAGCTGAAGACAGACGGCAGGCAGGTCTGAAAGATGTCTGTATTGAAATAAAAAGGGACCCCTGATTTTCTGACCAAAAATGCAGTCCTGTTTTTAACCCAGTGTGGCACTGATTTGAACATATTAACCATTTTAGGGAAAAGTTGAATCTGGTATAAAACAGAGTAACCCATCATCTTGAGCCATGCTACTTCAGTCTCCAGCGGTCGAGAAATGATCCAACCAAACCGATGGCATGTCAATATGAGTGATAGGAGGCGTATGTTTCTGTGTGCTAAAAGCAGCACAACACATTGTAAGGGATAGGAAACTGGAGCGGTTCCGACAGAGTCACATATGGCTTCACATATATAATGTGCAAATTCATCAGTCAAAAATATTGAAACACTTCATAAGGGTAAAGCTCTGCTCCTACAAGGGCTGCGATCCCACAGACTTAAGGGGAGCAGAGTGGAATCAGTGCCAAGTGCTTGCAAAATCCTCCCACAATAGTGTTTTCCAGGGGGGTCACATGTAAGCAACTTGCGCCTTGGGAGACCAGGATTCATATCTGGCTTTAGTCATACCCAGCTGAGTGATTACACCCATTTTCCTCTGTCATATGCATAATATCTTCGACCATCCTGGATCAGGAGAAGCTGTCCATGCTCAAGCAGACCTGTGATAGCAAAGGAGGTTGCAAGACAAGTGCCTCACCCTTTCCGTGTTAGAAGATGAGGAGGGGGGCTTCATCATAGCTATATGGGTTGGTGGACTACAGCATCCTGCCAGTCAGGAGAGAGGTCTTTAGACAGGGTGCTCCAGAGGTGATGTAAGGGATCCAAAGGTTGTTGAAAGTGAGCACAGAGGAGTACAGGCAGAGTTAAGCCTCTGTGCCAGAACAAGGCCATTTCAGGTCAGGAATGAAGAGCCTTGGCAGAGCTGTGTGGGGAATCTGGCAAGGTATCTGCCCTCAGGATTCCTGTCTCCAATCTGCACTAATATTTGCAGGGATTTTTCCCTGCTAGGTGTATCCCAGCACTGTTAAACTTCACGTTTACACATCCAAACAGCTCTCCAGCACCTAGAAATGAGTGTCTGGGCCCACCAAAAGCATATGTTTGTCTTTCTGGGACCAGCACATACCCTGTGCTTTGCAAGGCTTGTTTCGATTGCTAATTTTGGGTTGACAAGATGCATGGGGCTCCAGAGTGTAGCTCACTGCACAGACTGTGCTGAACTGACAGGACAGATACGTGGGGCCATTTGCTGGCACATGGAAGAAACAACGAAAAACATTAGCTACATTAGAACTATTTAAGATAACCCTGAGAGTCCTTCTTACAGACAGCTCTGCTCCTGCTGACTCTAACTGTATAATGCTAGAGCAGAAAGCCAGGCCCAGCATGGCTGGTAGGAGAGGGGTTTAATTATTTTCATTCTCCATTTTCATTTCAGCCTTCCTAGTAATTTGCGTTGCCTTTGTTACCAGAACAAGGGAGACAAAAGATATTTGCCTTGCAGATTCCTTTAAAAAGCAGTTCTTGTGCTGGTGAAAGCAGCTTGCCTGACAAGCTGCTAAAACCAAAACCCACAAGTCCGCATAGGTTCAGCACAGAGCACAGACCCAGGGTGATTCTTCTGGACCACAACCCTCTGAGGGCAAGAAAGGAACGCAGTCCTCTGGACCAGTCCTTAGTCTATTTGACGGGGTTGCCAACAGCAAGGTTAATGCAAGACTAGTCTCAGGCATGTATTATTTGCTGTTGTAGACCATTCCCTGACAGGAGCTGAGCTGGACCACTAGCCTTTTTCCCCTGGATCACCAAAGATGCTTTTGGTGGAGTTAGCTCATGGTGATTTGGAGGCAGGAGTTGCAGAGTGAATAACTCTGTTCCGTTACTGAGCCTTGGTGCTTGATAAAACTGCATCTGTGTGTCGAAAAGGAAAGCAAATCACTAGCACTAATGGAAGGGTGGATTGTTTGAGACAGTTCCAGACACCCAGGAGACCATCGCATTTTCCTGTTGGAGTTAAACTGATGGGTGTTGTTCCAGACTGCACACATGGGAATGCTTTTTGTTTTCATTTCCAGCTCAGAAAGCTTGTGCCCACCATTTTCTCATTGGGAAATCACACAGTTTTCTGTACCTGCTTATCATGAAATAAAAGCCTGATTGCACAGCGTAGCTTTCATTCCAAACTGCTTGTGAACTTAAGAGTAGCAACTGCAAAACACTGTGGTACGTCTATGTCCACGACCAGCAATCTGTGTGTCCTTTCTGCCTGTCCTCTGAGCTGGCCATAAACAAACAGGCTACTTTCCAGAAAACCATATTAACAAGGAGTTCTTCCTTCAAAGATACTGGAGTAGGGCAGCCACCAGGCCTTTCTCAGAGATACAACCACATCTAGGGCTGGAGGAAAATAGGTAGGTCTTTGTCATTAGCTGTCAAAATCGGGCCAGAGGAGGCTAAGCATTCGGAGTAAGAGGTCATATAAAGAATCCATGTGCAGGTAGGTGAATTTACCTGTACTAGAAAAAAAAGAAAAGAGGAGCTCCATCAGAACTCTTCAGAGATGGATCTCTTTTGTTAGAAAATACTAGGGTTTTAACGCAGAGATTACAGCATTAGTCTGTTGCTGGAGACAAAATATGGCTGTATACATTAAAAATACTGAATATAGCTGGCTACTGTGTGGATACACACAGCTGATGTAGTCAGAATACATTCATTATTCTGGAAACACAGGCAGTTTTTGTGCTTTGCTGCAATTTGCTGATGCTCTGCTTTTCATTCCATTTGAACCTGTTTCCCTTCAAGTTAAATAATTTTTGAGTAGAGTTGGCTCTGGTGTTTTTAATGCCCTTAGCAGAGTTTGGAGGTCACTGCAGCAGAGCAACTGGTGAAAGTAGCAGAATTCCAGCAGCAATTGAACTGCTTCCATGAACCGTTCTTCGTTGTGTCCTCTGGACATCTGTTGTGCTTCCTTAATGGGGACTGTTGGCTTTGCTCTTCAGGAACCGAGTAAAATATTCTCAAGAGTTCAAAAATACTCTGAAGTGCTGGTTAAGTCAGATCTAAACACAGATAACAACACAAAAAACAAAATAGTTTGTAATACTTTGCAGCTCTTAACATTAGTGTATACTACACCAGCGAAGAGGAAACTCTACTGGTTATAGACTGAAATTCCTCTTGTGCTTCTTACATAGCGTGAGTTTCACATAACCTTAAATCATCTCCGTCCCAGGTGACATTGAGGAGGAAAAGGTTGTGGGAAAGGGAAGGTGAGAGAGGAAGTTGGAAGGCTGTGGCGAGCAGGAGGTTTCCGTAGCGCGGTGGAGCAGCTGTCTGCAGCACAGGCAGGGCAAAAACTGGCTCTAGCATGGCTGCAAAAGGAAGAGCCTCTTCTGAGCAAAGAAGCATGGCAACACCAGGGCGAAAAAGTCTCCCTTGGTGAGGCCCCAGCAACAGCAGGTCAATGTGTAAAGATTCTGGGTCCAACAGCAGCCACAGAGCAACTATGCCACAGTCATGTCAGATGAGACCAGCCAGGACCTTTGTAACTCTTGATACAAGGGATATGTTGCAGGAACACAGCACGGTGATTTTTCCCAGCATCTTCTGTACATACCCTCAGCCGGGCAGGAGGCAGTTTCTGGGGAAAGGACATTATTAACAGTGTTTTCCAGAAGTTTCCAGCAGCTCTCTGAGCGAGCGAGTTGGTCTTTCACAGGAATTTTCTGCTTGAAAACTTTAGAAGTTTTTTTTCTTACACCGTGCTGCAGGCTCCTGCATGTTATGTTGTCATACTTGGCAGGAGGACGAGGGGTAAGGAAGTGTTAAGTTATAATGTAAATTGAGTTTATTGCTGTCTGGCAGAATATTTTGGCAGCCTTTTGTGACAAAGCCTCTGCCACAAACACTTTTTTGCGTTTGGAACCAGGTCAAACCGTTAATCTGGGTGTCTGCAGGGACATGTACAATACTACAGCAGCTCCTGCTGTCGGAAGACGGATGCATCCCTGGCTTCCCACTGAATGTGGTCACTTCCGACAATGTTAGAGTCAATGGGTTTTGCTAGTGAGAAAGGTTATTGGGATGGGAAGAAATGACTGATTCAAAAGGGTCTGTGTTAAAACAGCTGTTCAAACCATGTTTCCAGCTTCTCAGTGTTTCAGGACAGGCACATCTTTCTTGCAGCCATCAAAACTGTAGCACAGATAATTACTAATCTGCCAATCTGCTAGCTTTAAAGCTGTGGAGGAAATCTATGCCAGTCTGGCCCTGAGTAGTTCATGTTTGGGACTCCTGTTCCTGTAAGTCAAGTTTTGTGTCACAGACCATCACAGAAAGCCCTATGATGTGATACCTGCAGGGCACAAGGGGAGTTTGGACAATGGGTCTAGCAAGAGGAAGGACTCATCCCGCATGTCCTCCTAGAAGGCCCTTTCAGTTCAGCGTGTCTCTGTAGTATCACGTGGAAATATCCATTAGGTTATAACGAGTGTTTCTGTCACGATCTGTTCTCCGTCATTTCAGCTGAGGAAGGGAGGGAGAGAAGGATGGTAGTGAACTGCACTTCTTATTTTCTTTCTCTGGTCCCATGATAGTGCCAGTTAAAATTAATGGGGCTATTGTACAAGTGCAAGCGTAGGAGAGGATTTATTTGACAGAGCTGCAGATGGAAGGGTTAACTATATGCCTAAAATGGCTTCATTACTCAAATATTTTCTTGGAAAGCTTTGAAATGGTAAGCCTTTGTAGTTTTTTTTTAATTTACATTGATCATTGGCTGTACCAATTAATGCAATTACTTGGTCCAAAATAAAACATCCTATCAGATCTGTATCATATGCTAGTCCTCTCAGAAAAACAATTTGGGCAGAGCAGACTGAAGAAGTGGATTAGCCAAAGAAAACATTTCTGTTAAAAGCAATTATAATTTGGGGGTTTTTTTAGAAGAAATGATACATTGCCTGCATGCAGAGTCATAAGCCATTTCCTTTTCAATAGGAACTAAATATGTTTAATCACTGGGCTGTCATATTAACTATCTATTATTTTTATTTAAAAAACATGAAGGAAACAAATGTTAAAATCTACGAAATTGGCTCAATATTGAAATTTTCTCTTGGGATACAGGTAGGATTTGAAGTTTCAGCAACTTTGGAAGATTGGGGTTCTGCCATGCATTCATGACTGATTTTTCCACTTGATTTCAGTGATCAAAGAAGTTTATGGGTGCTGTTAGTTTCCCAGTTCTGCATCCAAAGGATACACTGGAAAACAGACATGACCTGAGCATAACCTCCCTCTGATCTATAAGCTATATTAATATGACTGTGGGTGGTGGGGATTTGCATACTTGGATCCAATTTTTTTTTTCTCTACAGTGTTAATCCTTTACTTGGAACCCACATATAAAAGACTTGGCTTTTCAGGGCCAGATCATGTGTTTTCCAGGCCAGTGGATGCCTCAGCAGATCTGCTGGTGGGAATTTGTTACCATCAAACCCGAAATGAGAGCTTAATTCTGGATTTGCCTGAGGGCCAAACCTTTTTCACAGTTCCAATCCGCATCTAAATACCTCCACTTTGATCTTCCCTGCCTCATGCACTCTACTCTTTTATCCTCGAAAGAGGTTCAGCCAGATTTGTGGTGGAGATTACACCTCACTTCTTTGTACCTCTATTTGTATGAGCACCAAAACCCACCATCTCCCACCCGCTCCCTCTCACTGGGTGGTGGAGACCAATCTGGGGGGTGTTCCATCCCGGCCATGTGAGACAGTGCCCTCTAAGCAAACTCAGAGAGAGCAGCAAAACAAAAGTGAGGAGAAAGAAGACCTCCAAATTCAACCTCCATCCAGCATTTCCCTAGAGGCTCTGGAGGGCTCTAATGATGTTGCACATTGGCATGTCCCACCATGATGCCACACACTCTTCTGAATGCCTCTCCAGCACAATAGGCAAAGCATGCTCCTATCCCTGCACCTAACACCATGCAATGGACCTTCTCCACCAGAGATGTCCCCTCCTGCTGCTCCTCTTCGAGTAATGGCGAAGGGCTGGCCTCTCCCCGGGCTTTGCCAGACACCACATGTCTTGCTGCAACTTCTCCCAGACATGTGCCTGGTTGATGTGGTTACCCCTGCACCCAGCTGAGGAAGCCCAGCAACATTTTTCAGGCCAGCACACTGGTTTTCAGCCCAGAAGGCCATATCAGGTCAAGTGAAACACTTAGCAGATGTTGGCAAAATGGTGAAAAAAAAATGAATAAATAAAAGTAATTCCCTCTCCCTCCCTCCAGCTCTTCCTCAAAACACTCATTAAAAAAGAAAAATTCTGGGGTTTATATATTCTTTTTACTGCTTCTAAAATCTTAAATAAAACTGAAAAAATAAAGTGAAATATTACTTTGCATGTCAGCTTTTCTATTCACCAAAGCTGCTAGGAGAAGGAAGGGGATTGAGATGTATCTCCCAAACCTGTTTTGTAAGTATTCTTCACTATTGTCAGTGAAATATCATTTTTTTCCCACTGATTTTCAAAGATCATCTGAGTGATCCATACCCTGCGCTTCGGCATAGGACATAAAAAGATGGGTCTGAGGGGTTACCTGCGGTGCCTTTGCTAGGTCACCTCTCTGGGGCATGAGGCACAGAGGAGTTTGACTTCTGTCAAACATGCATTTGCAACCAAAGAGAGAGATCACAGAAGGAGCACAGCAAAGAGGTGGACTTTGTGCTGTGGGGTATTTGCAAGCAGATGAGTGGTGCCAGACCTAGAGGACAGAAAATTAGGGCATGCACTTGGCAAAAAGACTGCAACATAGAAAGCAAATGGCATCGGTTCAGCTGGAAATCTCTGGGGCCATGAGGAGTCCCAGTCTGCTGTGTGAATCCTCCAGCAGCCACCGCCTCCAGGGGCTGGAAGCTGGGACCTTTAAAAGAATCAAAGCGCATTAGGGGTCAAAATCAGTGGAAATTCGGTATGAAGCAGACGCCTTTGGGGCTGCTTGCAGGCTATATGAGATCTAGATTTAATGGCTCGGAACTCCCCAGACCACTGAGCAGGCTGTTGGTGTGTTTGAGATGTGCTCTCCCTCGGGTGTGAGTTGCAAAAGCGCGTGTCAGCAGCCGGGTACGAACGCCACGCTCAACACCTGCACCACACTGTAAGAGAGAGAGTTTAAAAGTAGGTCACAGCTCACTGTAATGTAAACTCTTTCTTCTCAGGTGCGTCAAGGTGCTCCTTCATGTGCTACTGAGGCAGGAGCAGCAATTCCTGAGCATGCTGAGCATCTGTGATCCACCTCCCCGCTCTGGGGACTCTCCAGAGCCGGAGTCTGCTGCCTTCACTGCCCACTGCCAGGCCCGGCAGCAGGGGGAGGACAGCAGCAGGTGCCACATGTCACGGTGTACAGAGCTTGGGTGACAGTCAGTGGCATCAGATATCTTAGCTTTCAGGTCTTAGGATGCCTCTCCATGCTTCTTAGCACCGCCCGGCGCTGCTGCAATGTCCTGCAGCTCACAGAGCAACCCTGTGCTGCTTTACTTTCCGTGTCCTGGCTGCGCTTTTATCTCTCCGCCCTCATCAGGTGCTTCCTGGCTCAAGCACATGTGTTTTCCCGTGGGAAAACGCACTTTTTCTTAGCAGCAAAGGCAAGGCCTGAGATAAACCATCTCAGTACAGCAAGATTAGCAGGGAGGTTGAGAGAAAATAAATGTGTGGTCATCACCTAGTGTCAGAAACTTCAAGCAGATAGGAAGTCGAATGCTCAGTTCACCATTTTTCTAGACAAGAGGTGAAAAAGCCAGAAGAAATTCCAATTGTCCGTTACTTGAAGAAACAAGTTCTTCACCTCATCCCTTTGTACCTGCAGTGAATGATAAGATGATTCTATGATAAGACTGGGAACTTCCCCTTCATCTCTAGATTGAAATCCCACCCACTTGCTTTGAATACCACCAGGGCCAATGTTCTTGATGGTTCCCAATTTTCTGCCCTGAGAACATGGAAATTTGACCATTACCTGCACTGCTTCTCTGTACAATTACAGCCAAGGGCTGAAACAAGCAGACCATGAATGAGAGATGGAGTCATGAAAGCTCACCAGAAGAGGAGGCAAATTTGCCTGTTCTCCACATGATGGAAGAATGGAGCCAGTGTGAACATTTTCCATTGAAACTGGCTTTCGGAAACAGTTAACACCTAAATAATTCTATTCACAGGATTCTGCTTCTCATGGAAAATGTCAGTTTTTCAGATAGAGAAATACATAAAAATGTCATATGTCAAAATATATCAAAGATATTTTGGCTGAACTAAAACTGAGGTGGGGTTGTTTGCAAAAATTCAAGCAGGGAGAAGTCAGACTTCTCTGACTCCATTGCTGAATAATACCTAGCTCTCCTACAGCAGGCTTCACCCACAGTGCCTGTATAACTGTATCCTCTCCTTTCTACATACAGGAAAAAAGCTGAGATATCTGACTGATGAAACTAGGGTAGAAACAGGGCCTTGAGTATTCTGGATAAAGTCCTTACCATTTAATTGGCTCTCTGAGAGCCTTCAGCCCCAGTGAGATCCGCTGGCATCTCTTCCTCACTCTACAGACAACCAGCACTGTAGGCATCAGGATCGTCTCACTGAAGAAACACTTTTATTGGGCACACTGCTCATGGTAAATCTAGCAAGTGTTGCCCTTTTTTTTCTCCCAGGTATAGTCATCCATTGATCACTCACCAGCTGCTGGTGCCTGTGTGTGTTAGCGTGGGGGCAGACAGAGAGCTTTAAATGGGAGCCCCTGCATGATGCTACACCGCAGAGGTTTCTTCTCTCCCCTCCCTGCCAGCCCCACAGGGCAGGGCTGTGCTCACCACCGCCCCCAACCTCAGCCCCCTCCAAGGTGGCCTTGGAGATGGGTACCAACAGGAAGGATGCTCTGGGTTTCTTCAGGAAACCTTCCAAATTGCACAGGATTAATGCAATCTGGAAAAATCTGTTAACCGTGATGCATTCGTATAGCTAGAAAGATGGAGCTGCTATTTCAAGCAGGCCTTCCTGTAAATGTACAGGGGCATCTCGAAATGCATTTCAAACACAGAAATGAAGGGCTCTGCTCTGGCTCATTTTCACCTGTGATGTGTCATTTTTTAAGTGGCCCCAATTTACCAGACAGCAGCAGAAAATTAGTTTGTGAACGCAAGTCCTGCAGTTAGCCACACAATGGCCAACAGGACTGCTTTAAATAGCTTGGGGTGTAATTTTGACCCTGACTGATACCAATAACAAAAACTGCCCTGCATATCATCTCGACCATCACTGTGCACAGGATTCTCAGTTTGAGGCAGGGTGAGTTATGACGCAGTAGGTTCATCAGAGCTATAGAAATCCTCCCCAAAGCAGTGAATTGTTTCCAAGCTTTATACACAAAGGAAATAAATTTACACTGAAGTCCCAGTAGTTTGTCCCTATTAAGAGGGTTCTGCTCTTAATATCTCTGCTGTATAACACCTGACAAGAGCTTCCCAAATGGCTGCCTACCCAAAAAAAGAGAGGAGACATCAGCAAGGACATACCGACAGCTCCACAGATGGGTACTTGGATGCAGTCCTAAAGATTGGAGTAATAGCATCTTCCATAGTTGACTAGAATTTCTCTTTTGTAGGCAATAAATATTGGATTATTTATTTTGCATCATGACTGCCTTCCCCTTTCCTCTCCTTTCTTTTTTTCTTTCCGTGTGGTAAGGAAAGAGCATATGATGAGTGTGGTATATTATAACTGAATATTAATCTCTTCTATTCAGTTGGTGCATGCATTCATTTATATGCATGATTTGCTAGTTTTGTTTGAATACACACACACACATTTAACAGTGAGGTTTATTATGAAAAATGCCATCAAATTAACTCTTTTAAAAGATGCCAATATTATTGGCAAGAATTGCATTTTATTTTCTTTGTAACTGTGCTGCTTCCTTAGACATTCATTTCTTTGGAAATCAAGTACTTTTCCAAATGCAAAGACACTGGTGATGAGCAACTGTCATTCCCACATTAAAAAGCAAAACCAAGCCTTGATCTTTCTACAGCAGATTAGGGAGTGAGATAAAAATGAGATGAAAGCCTCAAATGTCTGTTCCACTAGGTTCGAGGCATTCTTTTTGTTTTAGTTCCGCACTCTGCCTCTTTAATTCCCGCTGGCTCAAATGCCAATTTTCTGCTATGTTGGCATGACTGCCGAAGAATTGCTTCTGTTAATAAACTGCACAAAATAGCTGAGCAATTAGGCAATTAAACTGTTTTAAATTTAATTTAAAACCCTGGCATTTTGCTAGGAGTACTTTTTTTTTCTTTAATCCCATCTTTTTCGAGTGGTGGGAGGTAAAGGGCGAGTTGGAAGGGTGGGAAGGCAGCATGGTGATGAGGGAAGAGTCTGGTGTGATGGGAGTTTACTCAGGCTCTCACTGCAGACAAGCACAAGGGCTGTCCGCTTTGGGGAGCACATTCCAGCCCTTGCCCCTTATTAGAACAAGTCATTTTTTCCCAAACATTTAACACACAAACAAGCTTAATCTGATTTCTGTCCTGATCCCAGATGGGTATCAGGGCTTGTAAGCAAATGATTTCAAGAGCTGCCTACCTGCTCTCGGCTGCTAACTCAAAATAAAAAGGAGCGGTGGAGAAAACACAGGAATTACTACGCCCGGGGGTGAGCAACCTGTTCTGCTCATCACGGTGTGTTCCCACTGCATTCAAGGGCACTTCCCCAAGTTACCTGAACTGTTACCTGAGCTTATTTGACCTGTACTTACAGAGATGCCTTTTTTGCTACAGATCAGGTTTGCATTTTGATAAATGCTTTCTTGCTGACTTGCCATCGATGATGGCATGGGGATTTACACTTGCCAGGGATAGGCCCAAGAGGAGAATGATGAGAGGGCTTCTTCCACCATGCCACGGCTGCAGCCCCAAGCCCATCACTGGCTGCCTTGCCTTGCTGCCAGCCAAAGGCCCTCCTGGGCCACTCACACAGCATGGGCCAAGCTCTGGCAGCCCACCCCCATCTTGCTCCATCCCTTCCCAAGCCAGCCCTACACCCCTGGGCCACCATCCAAAATTTGTGCATGTTCCTCTGTTCCATTCCACAGTCCCAACCTATCCCATTCACGGACCAAAGCAAAGTTCTCCCAATAACCATTAGTCTTCAACTATCTAGCAACGTCCCATTCCCGTGCACTGCAACTGCTCTTCCACCCGCACTGTGCACCTCAGCTGACCCACAACTCTACCACTCCTAAGTTTTTCAGAGCAATCTGTCCTCTTTACTTCTCAATGCATTAAATATCTTTTCTTCCTGTAATGGCTGGAAGAAACAAAACATTCTCCTTAGTGCCATGCTAAAACTTTCCCCTAATAAAAACTCACCAGGTTTTCCGAGCCTTTTTGAACTACCTACATTTGGATGAATGATGCCACAGCTAAGCAAAATCTAACACAATGTTGTCTACCCTGCAGTGCTGACTGTCTCCTCAAGGAAAGCTCATACTTCCATGGTCATGTAATAGCTATTTTTAGTGAACCAGTCATTCTTGTTATTTTCCTAGTCTTTGAAATTAAAAATAATGGAAAAAGAATTAAAAGGATTCTTCTAAAGGTTACAGTAGTCACATACTGTTTGCAAAATTCGAACTGAAACTTCACCCTCTGAGCTAATTTGAGGATATCAACATTAACAATATTCACGTCATCATTGCAATCAGGCTCACATTATCATTTCCACTTAATACACCATTGGGACCAATCCTGTGGTAGCTGGGGAAATGTACTATAAGTTAATTCATTGTTTTTGGTACGATTCTATGCTTAATCGAGATCTCCTGTTCTGCACAATGAACTCACTTGTTACCCTGAGAACAGACAAGCCAGTCCCAGGAAGTTCCACGCTGCAGACCTGAACATCTCCACACCTCCATGCTGCAGAGGAACTGTCGGCAACGCAGGCTATGCCGCGGTGTTAATAGAGACACAAGGGCTGGAAGTGCTGGATGACTTGGAGAAGTGAGACGTGCCATGGAAACAGGCTGCGCGTGGCAGTGTTTTAGAGCGATGCAGAAAATTGGGGCAGCAGCGAGACTTTCATTTTCTGCTTTTTGGACATCTCAGAGCACCATTTCAAAACCTTTTTTGTCTCCATGTGTTAGCATAGATTGCAATATTAATTTCTGTCCTCTCCTCCCTCCTGACATCAACTTTCTACCACTAACCCTTTGGCTGTCTGGTCCATTTTGACAGCAGGGTTTCAGAACAGCATCTCTCTCTCGGTGTTTATACAGTGCCCAGCACGAAGGGAAACTAATTTTTTGCTGGACCTTTAGCTGTTACTGTAATGCACATAATAATAATATTACATCCTTAAACTATCTGTCCTGTTTCAATGCATCTGACAACCTTCTTAGAAAAAAAGATGTATGTATTATGCATATGTGAACAAGCCCTAACATCAAGTGGACAGCACATAATTCCAGATCATCTTCTGAGTGTCACAAAACCCCGAACTGTCACAGGCATGACATAGGGAAGGATAATTAAGATAATGAGTTGGTCAGTATGTTTGTACATCTCTTAGTAGCCGTCAACAGAATTACTGCTCAAGGCAGACCCCAGACCACTCCTCAAGCCTCCTTGCTAGCAACATGTAGTTGGGACATCAGAATAAGAGAGTCTAGGCTTTACCGTCGTACATATGACAAGATTTTCAGGCACCGTAACCCTTAGAAGAGAAGCATAAACTTTCCTGATCCTACAAGCAGCATACCAAAATCTTTGGTACCACAGACAGAGAGCCATGCTCTGGCAGTGGCTCACAGGCAGGAGGTGACAACCACCACGGGGCACGGGCACCTTGCTGGGTTGGACTGGACACATAGCTGCACCCTTGGGCATGCTAATGATGCCATCCTCAGCGATTAGTACATCCTCAGCGATTAGTTTTATTTCTACCAAGGTTCAGGACTGG
This sequence comes from Fulmarus glacialis, assembly GCF_000690835.1. NCBI lineage: Eukaryota > Metazoa > Chordata > Aves > Procellariiformes > Procellariidae > Fulmarus > Fulmarus glacialis. The sequence continues at coordinate 131,374 of NW_009217322.1, forward strand.
ACACATAGCTGCACCCTTGGGCATGTTAATGATGCCATCCTCAGTGATTAGTACTCTTTTACTTCTACCAAGGTTCAGGATTGTCCAGCAGGGCCTTTCTTTCGGTCAGGGGACTTAGCTCTGATGAGGTTCAAGAGCCACATGTTGGTCAAGAACCACGCGTTGGACACTTCTGCTTTGTTTTGTAAGATAGTGACTAAAGGAGATCCCAGGAATTTAGTTGTTTATTGTAGTTCCTACAAATACCAGCAGAGGTTGTATTGAAATGTAAGATAAACACGTATGCAAATAATGCATTGACTCTGATTCAGTCAGGATGACTTTGCCAATAAATATACAATCACTTTATAATACATTACATTTGTATATTTTAAACGACCTAACTGATAGGAGCATGAAAGCATTAAATTACCATATAGCAAGACAACTACACCACACTAGACATCTATTAACATACTACACGTCAATCAGTGTTTTACCAATTAATGGCTATCTAATTATCTTGCTATAATGAGCTTGTTAAATGCCAATTAAATGGCAAGATGTTTGAATGCATTAATAAGAATGTAATTACACAGTTATTGGTGACATAATTTTCACATCATTAACTAGTAACTTATCCTTATTGAGTTTAGTAAGTATATTCTTTTAACTTCTCATCGATCCTGAATCAGGATACAGTTGCTGGTCGGTTAAGACTGAATGAGATGACTATAATTATCAGGATGATTATTGGAAAAGATTCATGTCTCTGATGTTATAAATAAGCAATAACTGAACAATGCACTGGAGAAAAAGCCAACTGAAAGTGTAACTACACTCTGTGCACACAGAGAATAACCTGGGAGACAGAATCTTCTTCTTCCAGACAAGAAATGTACCACTGATAAGAGACCAGCTTCCAAACCTGGAAACTGCAGTTTGTTTGGACAGCAGAAGGTCAAATTTCCCTTATCAAACTTTCTTACCAGTGTGCTCTAACTGAAAAGAAACCATGAGGAAGGCTGAGTCCTCACCTGGCATGTCCTCCCCAGGTGAGGACACCCCGGAACACCCCAGGAGCTGGTGGGCTGGGATGATGCTCACCCTGCTTGCTCTGTATTGCTCCTGGGGAAATGGTTTCTGCTGCCTTTTGGCATAGCTGGGAAGGATGAGGTGCAACGAGAAGCACACAACGTGCTTCTGCATGGGGAAGGGCAGTACAGCCTGGTGGGACCAGCACTCTGCTGGGACTCAGGAGACTGTGGAGTCATTCCCAGCTCCACCTCATACTTACCCTGAAGTTTCGACAGGTGACTTAATCCACCCTATCCCCCCATTTTCTGGGACCTGTGAGAGTAAAATGATCAACAATGATACTGAGGTATCCAAATCCTCCAGGTCAGGGGTTGCACAAATACTGGTGTCAAGAGCAGCTCCCCACAGAGCAGGTATTAGAGCAAGTTAAAGCTGTCCACAGGAAGCTGAATTGAGATCTTCTCTTCAACCATTAGGGTGTAATAGCTTGTATAAAAGAAAATAGCCATTCTTCCATCCCAAATCTTTTATTTATGAAAAGGAAATAAATCACGCAGTGCATTTCCACACCAGGAAAAGCTATTTAACCAAGCGAGCATGCGTGAGCCATGGCAAATCCACAAATAGTTCTGAGTTAATCTCTTCCTTCTCCCTCTCATCCCATTTTTGCAAAAGATTGGGCTCATACCGTATCTGCTGTATTTAAAATGAAGAAAGAGATTGACTGTCAGTTACTGAAATAGGCACTGTACTGAGATATGTGTATAACTAACTCAGCCCTCAGCCTCAGTGACTTAACTAGCCACCCCTCATTAACCTTGATGAGTGCTGCAGATCCCAGCACAGCCCAGCATGTGTCCTGCATCCCCAGCTATACGTGCACTGCGTGTCTCCGGTGGAGCTTTGCCAGTATTTCCCAGACACCGGGAGACAAGAAGATGCTCGGTGGTCCATCACGGCTCAGCAGAGCGCTGCAGCCTGCACGTTTAAGCGTTTTTCTGAATTGGGGCCAGTGGAACTACCTCATCTTTCCTAAGGATGTTACCTAGCCCTCTCCTAACATTTCTTCTTTCTCTTTTCATCTATCTTTCTGACTCCTTCAGTATTTTATTAAGAGAACCGGGGAGGTCTGCTGAATTCCTCTGCCTCCTGGGATGTATCTAACAGGAACGTGTTGTTCCTATCTTGGACAAGAAAAATGGGCAAATGCATACACAGACATCACAGTAACATCATCTTCTATTGATCTCTACTGATCTAGGCACATTGCGGATGTGCTTTGTTGGTTTAAAGAGCTGTTTTCAGTGGATACTTGTCAGGTTCCTTCCCTCCTTCATTTTCATCTTCTTATGAGAGAGACAGTTTTGTGTGAAAACACAGAGGTGCTCTCCTTTTCCTCAACAAAACAAAAATAAAGAAGAAAAAAAAAGAGAGAGAGAGAGAAACTCTCCAACCCCTATGCAGCATTTTTGTTTTTCACCCCGAAAGCAATATGAAATTGCACTGAGCAGGTATGGTAATAATCAGCACTGACTGGAGTAATGATGTGTCTCCTGCACTGAAGCTCCTGACAGCAAAATCATGACCTGCTCCCCACAGGTATCAAAGTCACTAATTACCCATCATGCACTCAGGACTGGCATTCATTAGACGAACTGACGCTGTGTTACTCAGTCGCGGGGAGTCTCTTTCAAGTCCCTGCACTTTTCCCTTTGATAGAAAGAGACTGCATCAGCACAGGCGCCACGTTTGCCTTCTGTAATCGGGCGCCATGCTGCACCTCGCTGGCTGCTGCGCTGCGCGGCGCGTGAGACTCGAAGCTGAGGATGCGGCAAGACCAGCTGAAGGATCTGCTCTTGGCGGTGCTTGGAAAATGTTTAGTAACAGAGCATGGACGAGCACATTTCTAAGCTCTGCTGCTGCTGCTGCCCGCCCGGTTGAGCAAAGCCAAAGGGTCCAAATCTCTGCTCAGCAATGGCCCAAGTGCTGCCATCTGGATCCAGCACATAGGCTAATGAGACGACAGGTAGGGTCCACGTTACTAAATTCACATCCAAAGGTCCTTGATGTCTGCACAGACCAGATTTGCCTGGAGCCCTGTTTCAGACCCATCTGTGATGGTATTTATACTTCTGCCTCGTAGCCATTTCCCCATTACAACCTTTCTCCTTATCTTCCAGAGTTTTTTTCTAGGTTGCTATTTGCTTTTACCCTGTGTCTTTGAAAAGGAAAATGGTAGTTAACAATTAAGAATAATTATTTTATCGGCATACTATCTCTACAGTGGCACTCACCAGAAGAAAATAATAAGGAGTGAGCACCGGTAATGTTAAACAATTTATAGATTACCTAGTTCAGAGAGACACTAGAGCCCTTCTTTACACTGAAATACCCAGCACTGATCACTGTTATAGCCAGAGTATCTTGCTTGGGTGAACCATTAGTGTATTGTAGCATAGAAATCCCTACAGTGGCTATAAAACATATTTATATATCTATAAAACCAAGATGCTTTGGTCTACTGAAAGCACTTAGATACTTTGATAAAGAACAACATATAGAAGCTGGATGTACGGCGAAAAGAAAGAAGACATGCTTATGTTTTGAGATTGGTGTTTATTTTCAGCTGTCTGCGAGGAAAGCCCGTCAGTTCGATGATTATCTGAATGTATGTGGAACATTTGTAGAAAGCTGAGAGAATTCCATTATGTATAAGCTGCTTTAAAAAGTGGCTCACTTAAGATTATTACATTGCTGCTTTGGGTTATTTTGTTTAATTCAAACTCTGCAGTGGGTGAGACTCAATTTCAGTTTAAACAATCACTTCAGTGCCTTATCTTTCTCATCATCTTCTGTACCTACAAAATTTTCAGTGTGGGATTCAGATAAATAAATATATTATTACACACACACTCCCTCATAATTTTCTCCATGACATTCTGTTTTCTGTGAATAAAGAAAATGTCTTTCAGGGTGTTTTTTGCCTGCTCCTTTTAAGTGAATATTTTCCAAAGGGCCTGTCTGTCCAGAACAGATTAACTCTCTTGCCTTAGAATGAGGCCAAAGCATAATTTTTACTGTCAGAAGCTCAGTTTTGAATACACAGAAGTTTCAGTTCAGAAATCTATCTAAGAATACACTTATAAAAAGGCTTCTCTAACCTGCTCCATCTGAAGAAAGAATTAAAATATTTACCATTGACCCAAGAAGGTGCTTCAAACGAACAGCCCTTCTGATGAATAAGAGAATGTGGACTGTGATTTTGCCCCACACTCTTGCCCATAAGAAAATGCATATTTGACAGCTTTTGAATTAGCTGTGCCTCAGTCTGAGTCCCCAGTGAAAAGGCTGCAGGATGTTTCCAGATGTACTGAATGCAAACTCTGAGCATCCAAAGGAAATACTGCAGCAACATCCTCTTTGGAAAAACCTTTCCACCAGAAGAGTCAGTTAAACCCTTTCACCTAAAAGGACTCCCAACCACATAACACCAAATCAATAGTAATCAAAGAAGTGAACAAAGAAAAAAGCTTTCAGAATGAATATTCTTTTAAAAGTACTGAAAATAGAGCATTAAAAGACATGAAAAAAACCCCAGTCTTCCCCTCAGGAGAGCCTTCATGGAGGAACCTACTTCTGGGAATATGTTTCTTTCATCATTCTATTTTCATATTCATATTCTTAAGATTTCCTAAGTCCATGTTAGAAGAAAGTGATATTTTCTGTAGATCTCTTTCAAGCAGCTGCTCTCCTATCAGTCCTGTGAACTCACCCTTCCCACTTAGGGCAAAGCAGGTGCCTGGCAATTGAAATTCAGCCCAAGCCACCCAGATTCAGGTCCTTTGCAATGTCATGGCAAAAGTTTCCAGCCACTGCGGTGTGTACCTTTCCTCTCTTCGCGATACGTCTTTCCATTTGTGGGTGGCAAATGGCTGGCGTCTGTGAAACAACACAAAATTGTTCTCTCAGGCTTGTTCTTCACTCCCCAAATTAAAGGGGAAGTGCGAAAGTTTAATTGTGCTTCCCTCTGCGTCCCTCCTTGCAGAGCGGTGGATTGGGGTAAATTGTGAATGCACTTTAATTCTGCCTCTTACAAGCTTATCACAAGTCTAGTAGCTCATTACGCCCTCTGTTTTCTCTCCTGAGATGCTATAGAAATACAACAGTGTAACTAACACTTCTCCTCATTTAGAACCGCAGGTGGTGGGAGTACGTGTGATTTCATTGTCTTTACTTGGTAATTACAGGTCTGTTCCTATTCCCACTGTCTCAGCAGGGTGCTTGTATGGTACACGTAGTTAAGTCCTTTCAGGTGCTTGCAAGGTGGATTAACACGGAATATTGTATCATTGCAGATCGGTAGCCGCTCTGGTGTGCCTGTGACCGCTGCGTGTAGAAGGGATGCTGGCACACAGGCCGGTCTAACTGCTTGTATTGACACAACGGCAGTGTAAAGCCTGGCTCAGCCAAAAGTCATCCCAGGAGGGTGAGGATAGCTGGGATTCGGGTGGTCCGCCTTGCAGAGCACGTCTGCACATCCATGAACACAGAGCCTCCGCAGAGGGAGCAAAATGCACTGAGCCCCAGCTATTGCCGACCCAGCATGCACACATCAATTCATTGCGCTAACCTTCACGCATGCTGTATCTTTGTTCCTTTCCCCAGCTAAAGATGTCTGAGAATGTGAGACGTGATGAACTACAGGGCAACGGCAGCAAGACTGACGCAGCCTGTGATTTAATGCACGTGGCAGGTCCATTTAAAAATGTAAATACTATTATCCTTTGATTTCAGCTTCTGATTCCTCCAGACGTTTGTGGTTGATAAGCCAGGCTCCCTTCAGGTTCTGCCACCTTTCATCAGTGCATATATGTTTATCAGACAGAAATCAATGTGTAGTAGGAAGGCACATTCCATATACATCCAATGAATGTGCCTGTATGTTAACTGTATGTTAATATACCACATTCATGTTATACTTTGAAAAATACAGTAGCCGGAGCCAACACTGCTGACAGAGCAGATACTTTCTGAACTTCTCTTTGAATCCCCTTTTTCTCTTTGAATCGGGATATTTGCATGAAGGCTGGAAGCCCTATCTTTCTGCTATTAAAGCACTGCTGATCTGTGCCTTTCCTCCATTGGAACAGGTTTGTGAGTTCAAGGGCTGAATTCAGCAGGGTTCATAAGCATATGCTTAAACTGACAGAATTAAATCTTGGGTAAGGCAATGAAGTTTGGAGCATGTGTTTATCCTTAAGCACAGGCTTAGATGCTCTGCTAAGGTCTGCAGTGTGTTTGAAGCAACCCAAAACCCTTCTTCCCTAGAGTCCTCCTACTCCTACTGCTGTCTCTTGGTGAAATGAAGCCAAAGGTCGCCTGTGCAGCACACGGAGGAATGTCAGGCTGCAGAGGCGTAGACGCCCTGATGTCTCCAAGGCATCTGCCGTAGGTGCACAATGCTATTCTGAGGCATCTGAAAATGATGAGAACTTCGTCTTCAATTCTTGTATGGAAAGAGAGAGAAAACCCAGAGCTGTATAGGCTAAAATAGGATCCCCAAAAGGGTATGTTTCCAACAGGATGCTCACAGGAAAGGCTGACCATACAGGGTGCCAAGGGGATGTCTTCTTTGTATTAGTACATTAAACGTGACAGATGGTCAAAAGTCAGAATCCAAGGTGCAGATACCTCTGTTCATCGAGAGCACTTGACATTTGAACCCCTCCACATGCTTTGGACACCACTGGTCCCATACACCATTTAATGTTCAGGGGCCACGTAAGAAAGAAATAACAGCTATGGTTTTTACCTGCCGTTCCCTAAATGCCTAAAAAGCAATCAAAACCAGAGGTGATTCATGGAAAATTGTTACATTAGCCATGGTGGAAGTTTATTTGTTTGTCTTTAGTAATAATTTACTCTCCTGTCTCTATAAATCCAATTGCCTCAACGATCTTCGGCATCAGTCTGTATTAGCTCAGTAGTAGCTTCAATGGGGATCTCAAAAGCTTACTGTTGCTAAACAATGGCTTAAAATCCCGTGACAATTGTCCTGCCTCTTGCCACCTGAAAGATAACTAGCTAGAAAGATGCCTGGATGACAATCTCACCACAACAGATCCCCAAGAGATCATGGACCATGAGACTAAACTCTTCCCGCTGGATTTCTTGGCCCACGGCAGGGCACAGGCACGATGCTCACACGAGCTGCGGTCAGCTAGAGCACTTCACTTTGCAGTGCTCACCAGTCCCTCCTCCCATTTAAAGGCAGCTGAATACCTGAAGGTGCGTTTTGGCCCTCCACCTGCCTTCTGTTTGCAGTGCAAGAGTAAAATGAAAAGACCCATTTTTCTCCAGGGGAATGTAGGAAATGCTGTATATAATAGAAATCACGCTCCATAGTCCTTTCTCCATCAATAAATAGGCCCAGTGTATCCCAGCCCACCTCACAGTCCCCTCCTTTTGATTTTTCATCTTTCTTCTATATTTTCTATATTTTTGCTGTATATTTGCTTATAAATATTACCATTTAAGAAGGGAACACTTGAGGGATATTCACCTGAGGTCTGAAATTATATTTTTTTGTATTATGAGTATTGGAGAAGGATGCACAAGGCATCAGCAGAATGTTGCAACATGGATTATAGATTGCCGCTCAGCAGTTGGTGGGTTGGCTATTTCTTTTAATTGCTGATACTGTATTTTCAGACAGTGCTGATCTTATGACAAATTTTTTGCCTACTTTTCTGCAATTAAGCATTTAGCTGACAGTTTTAAAAGTTTTTTCGTAGAACAAATACTCCATTGTACAGATACACATATGCCTGTACACGTGTCAATGTGCATATACACACACATGCACGCACACACAAGCTCACACATGCACAAAGACGTGCATGTATATTTTACAGCAGTTCTGACAAGGGAGATTTTCTTCCACATAACTTTAAAGCTTTTCTTATACTAACTGAATACCCCAGAATTTTGCTTTCACAGACAGTTCTTGCTTGTGAGGAAGTATTTTCTAATATTTTCTTCTAGTTGAAAAGCCCAAATATCCAGTGAAAAGCTGTTTCAGTGAAAACTTTATGTGTGTGCATCTGTGTGTGCACCATTTTCAACCTCGATGTGCGTGTCCCAGTTTCAGCTCCTGAACTCTGAATAAACTGGGCTCACCTCCAAGTGTTACGGCTTCAAGGAATCTAGGTAATTGCACCATTACCCTTTTTATTTGTTTAATTTTTTTGCTTCAGCCTGTTCTGTTAGTTTATCATACATGTGGTCCAATTAAAGTTTCCTGCAGGACATTTCATCCAGAATAAATAATGACATTGCTCAGAAGGGCTCTAGTTACTTTTTTTTTTTCCTTCCAACTGTGCTGAAAGGGAGGTTGCTGTCTAAAAAACCTGTGCCTGGGCGGAAGAGACAGTTTTATAATTGCATTTCCAGTCTTCTTTGTATTCTTTTGTGTTATATGCTTGTACAAGGAGAAACTGGACAGGCCTGTTGGATAGCAGCCAGGCAGAATTGTCAGAGAGAGAGAGAGAGACCAGGTTGAAAATGAAATAGGAAGGGGGGGGAGAGAAATAAAAAATATCAGGAGGATCTCTCAGAACAATGACTTAAGAAAGTGAAAGTGGAGGAGAAAATAGCAATTTTGTTTTGTGTCAACTTCTGAGGTTTGGAAATTGTCTTTTGCTTTCTATTTTGGTTTTTTTTTCCAGTTGTGACAGAGCAAACTCAAAGTACGAGGGACATGTGTTTCAGAAATGGAACTGGGACAATACATTTGTTTTCTGACTAAAACCCAAGTGCTGAGAAACCAGGGTGCACACTGAAGAGAGAGATGGCCGGGGCTTGAAAGTTCAGGCTCTGGCGGTCTCAAGATCATGTTCCTACTCTGGGTGAGAGCAGCATTTCTTGGTTTGGGATTTCTATAAATTAATTCATTCATTCATTAATCAGTAAATACATATTCTATATCGCTGTGAACCAGGCAGAGACAGGATCAGCATACCCAAATCTAGGGACAGTACCTTGACCTTCCTGCTGCTGCGTGAAGGGCTCTTCTGATTTTCCCTCTTCTTCTCATCTTTTCTAAGTCCCTGCAGGTTTCAATTTCCCAGGTTGACGTGCTAGAAAGTCGGTAGCAAGCAGGTTAGCCGCGCTTTGAGCAGGGGTGGGACCAGGCGACCTCCAGAGATCCCATCCAACCTGACTTTTTCTGTGATTCTATTAAAGTCAATCACGAAAGCATCCATCTACGAGCACTAGCCAGCTGTACCCTTTGTTCCAGAAAGCCCACAAGTCATGGTCAGACAGCCTTCGCAACTGGTAAACAAAGGAAAGAAAGAATAAAAGGGAGGCAAAAAAACCTCTTTGAGCCTTGGGACGTGGTTATTTGTGCAGGGGCAGATTGAGAACAACTGAAATGAAAGGAGAAAAGTAAATGCAGGTCCGTGAGAAGCTGAATGGTGAGCACGTCTCTTCCACGCTTTCCTTGAAGGCACAGCGTGTAGATGTACTTTATTCATAATGACAATATGATGTGATTCATAGCAATTGCTTCTTCCCAGTAAATTATTCTAAGATGCATTGTTGTGCCACGTTGCAATGGCACAAATGAATGATGTTAAAATACTGAGCAGACAAAATGATAACACCTGTTACAGAGCCACTTATAAACCAGAGTGCACGGAGGCATTTGTACCTGTCTCTATCACACATTGTGAGTTACACATCTTAGGATGGTTTATGAAGGAGAAGGCAATTTCTGTTATTCTGTATTAAAACATTTCTCAGTGTTGCCTTAATTTACAGACATCCTCTCTCTGTTTAGTTGACATCAGCTCCTACTCTCTGGCAGATGGTATCGGAGAGAATTCACAACTGGCTCAGCACTCAGATTTCCTACCCAGGTCTGGGAGGAACAGAGTAACAATATCTCCACGTGTACATCGGTATTTTTAATCCTGCCCCACGGTAGCACATAATTACCCAGACTGAAGAGGAACAGGGAGCTGTACCCCTTTCCGATGCACAGTGGGGCAACCGAGGCTACGAGCTGTCACGAGCGGTACGGGCATTACCTCGTAAGGGCAATGACGTCCTGAATTTCCACTGATTCGCACCGGTGCTCAACACCTATATGGGAGTCAGGCAGGTCAATGCCCTTGTGGGGCTGCCTCTAAAAAACGAATCCAATGCTTCCTCGTGCCAGTGGAGGGGTGGCACTGGCTACGGCCATCCCTGGGGAGGGCACTGTGCCTTCCACAGGCTCTCACCAACATAGTCTTAAAAGACTGATGTCGTTCACTGGAGAGCAGCCAAAACTCAGCCCACGACAGCCCGTGGCTTTCCTTGAGGGATCACCAGACAACGCTAGTTCCCAGCCCTCGGCTCCCAGGCACCCAACCATCCAGCGAGAGCAGTGCTGTTGGGAGGTCCTCTCCTGCCACACCATTTTCCCAGCAGTGGGTAGAGCACAGTGCTGTCACCACAGAGGAGCACTGGAGGGTTAGCCCCTTACACTGCACTGTGAACATCTACCTTCAAAGGCAAAGCCAGGAGCACAGTCAGATTTTTTTTTTTTTTTTTTTTTTTGGCGGGGGGGGGGGGGGGGGGAGGGA